>NW_005881665.1:0-5651 GCF_000147115.1 Myotis lucifugus | reverse complement strand
GGTGGGGAGGCTGTGGGCAGCGGGGAAGATGGTTCTGATTAGAGGCCAGGCCTAGGTACTGTACCAAATTTCGTGCGCCGGGCCTCTAGTGTAAGAATAAAAAAAGACAAGGAACCACCTGCTCTAATGGAATTTACATCAAAGCAACATTCAAGGCCCTATAAAAAAAAAAGCTCTTGGTTTTCTTTTAATGATTGTGAATTAAAATTACTTTGGTTTGGGGGATTTTGTTGAGAATTTAAGACCGTAAGTACAACCATATTCTTCAATTCCAGCAGGACTCGTAGATGCAAAATTAATGGTGGTAAAGCTTCCACCCCTGGATGCATCCCACCTCTTACTCATTTCCCTTTCACTCAGAATCATAAAAGGGTAAGACCCTAGCACATGGCCCTCCAAGGACAGTGCTCTGCACTCCACCTAAATTCAGACAGCTGTTGTGTTATAATTTTACTTTATACTTCCTCTTGTCATTAATTCTATTTTAATAGACCTGTTTCTGTTTTCAGTGTGTTAGAATGTTCTTTGACATTATGGCCTTTAAAAAAAACACACACCTCATCCTTGTTATTTTCCAACCATATTAAAATGTTCTATATCAAGATAGATTGCAGAATGCTATCAATAGCCCTTTTTAAGGATATCTAGAATTATAACTATTTGAGCTATCATATTGTGTGCCAGATTATCATTAGCAATGAGAAATAAAGACTTGAGAATAGCCTATTAAAAATAGGTAGAATGAGATATACATTGTTTTCATAATTAAGAAGCATTCTTCATAGTTACTTCTTCACAATTATCACTTTTCATATTTATTAAGAAAATGTTTCTTAAGAAACCAATCTAAAGAAGTAGTACTGGTGCATGTGGTGCATTGCCCAGGTGTTCTAGGTGGGCCATATTGACAACATAGGTGTTGGCATTATATATAGTCTGAAACTCAGTACCCTTTTGAAGTGCTAAGAAGCAAATCTAAGGAATGGAATAAAAAGGATAGAGAGGATACGAGTTTAGCAATAGAGTATAGCTAGCTACTAGATGTGAGCCATAAATTACTATGGGTTTTTTAATCCTGCATTTTCAGAATCTACCATGGTGTTTGTAATTATGTAAGGAGAATAAGGGATCATTTGTTTAATGAATGAATAATGACCCATGTTTTGTTGACTTTTTTTGCCTAAAGTCATATTTTCAACAGGAGAATAAAACTGCTCTTCTATGCTCTTTCGTAAGTGATAGTTCCAAACCATCATATTATAAACTACAGCTCAGGACATATTCCCCCCTAAAATGCATTTTATTGAAGACCATCAGTCATGTTTCTGCTTACTCTCAGAGCATGGTGAGATCTTCCTATAATTTATCCATAAGAATAGTTGGTATAATGTGCAAACGCAGAGATTTCACTATGCACTCTAACTCCCAAATCATTTATTAAAATATTAAGTAAGGCTCAGACCTGGGTTCATCTCTTAGAGGAACCCATTAGTCTTTTTTTGTCCTCACTCTGTTTTCCCTTGAAATATTTGAAAATACTTTCTATTTACACATGTGTTTGGTAATTAAATTAAATCTTATTTTCAAAGAATATTGTAAATTTGGCAGGATAGTAATTGAAAAAAATATTCATATTGCTTTTACATCATGTTTTTTCAAAAGCCCTCTTTCTAAACAAAATAGGCATTTCAATGTAAACAATAAAGACCAAGAGAAAACCTGATCAATATACGAACAGTGATCATTTCTGGGTGGTGAGATTCTTTTTTCTGTTTCAAGGTTTGTTGTTATCTGAGTACATAGCTGGTTTCTAAAACCAATACAGTTTCTAGGAATTACTAATGCAAAAATAAGCATGGTTTGTCATATCAGATTATTTAGAATCACTGCATGTGGTCTATGAAACCAAAGAGAGAATCTCTAAAGAAGAAAAATGTTCCTATAATTGGAGGAATTCTGAGTGAGAACTCGGGCTGAGAATGTGAATTAACCACAGGTACTCTCTGGGGAGGGACAGGTGGACCGTCCTTGGTTTCTAAAAGACCTTGAAAAGCATAAGCAGACAGTGAGGTGACACTTTTTTCTTGAGAAAGAATCTTAGTTTTGAAAAAACAGAACCTCAAGAATTTTTAGAGGTTGAGTCTAAATAAAAAAATGGTTAAAACTATAGAAAAAAGGAAACAATTACTTAAACAAAAATTGAAAAACAAATTAAGTACCAAATATTTCAAGAATTAACAACTATATGTTGCCCTCAGGTCTTTCCATCTTTGTATTTAATGATACACTGAAAGTTAAAATGTAGATACTTAACAGATGGGTTATGCTTTAGTACCAATATGGATTGTACCTTTGGCATGTCAAAGATGGGTCATACTTTTTGCTACAAAAAGCATTTGATCTTTTCATTCCTGTCCACTAAGACCAGGAATAATGTAAAGAGCAAATTAACCCCTTCATTTATGACAGTTGTACATAATGGAAATATTGACAATTGACACTGACTGGTCTTTATCCACTGACTTCCAATAGCATAGACCCACTTGAACTTCAAAATTCCACCGTTAGCTGAGTTTTGTTTTTGCAAATTGTTTTTTGATTCTCAATAAAGATGAACTTTGACTGAAAATGCTCTGTTCAAAATCATTTATAACCCTTGTGTCTTACTTTTGCCATTTGACCCCCACAATAAAGCAATAATCTTGTACAAAGTTGGTGAAGATCTGGTTTGGTAATGTACCTACATTATAGAAAACAAAGTTGAGCCTTTAGAAGTGTCTGTCACTTTTGCTGCAGAGCACAGTACATTTTATCTTATTCTCCTCAGGCTGGCATTAGTGTGTATTAAAAACATGCAAAATTTCTAGCACCTATTCATTCGAACTCATTTGAATACACACCAAAATCAACCTAATATACTTTCTTAAAAAATTTTTATATTCTTATTCATTTCAGAGAAGAAGGGAGAGGAAGAGAGAGAAACATCAGTGATGAGAATCATCGATTAGCTGCCTCCTGCATGCCGCCGACTGGGAATCAAGCCTGAAATCTGGGCATGTGCCCTGACCAGGGATCGAACTGTGACCTCCTGATTGACGCTCAATCACTGAGCAAGACTGGCTGGGCCTGATATACTTTTAAGAAATACACTTTATCACTAATCATCCGAGAGATGCAAATCAAAACAACAATGAGGTACCATCTCACACCTGTCAGAATGGCCATCATCAACAAATCAACAAACGACAAGTGCTGGAGAGGATGTGGAGAAAAAGGAACACTTGTGCACTGCTGGTGGGAATGCAGACTGGTGCAGCCACTATGGAAGGCAGTATGGAGGTTCCTCAAAAAATTGGAAATGGAACTCCCATTTGACCCTGTGATCCCACTACTAGGAATATATCCCAAGAAACCAGAAACACCTATCAGAAAGGATATATGTAACCAGATGTTCGTAGCAGCACAATTCACCATAGCTAAGATCTGGAAACAGCCTAAGTGCCCATCAGTAGATGAATGGATTAGAAAACTGTGGTACATCTACACGATGGAATACTATGCTGCTGTTAAAAAGAAGGAACTCCTACCATTTGCAACATCATGGATGGAACTGGAGAGCATTATGCTAAGTGAAACAAGCCAGTCAATGAAGGAAAAATACCACATGATCTCACTCATTCATGGATAATAAAGACCATTACAAACTTTTGAACAATAATAGATACAGAGGCAGAGCTGCCTCGAACTGATTGCCAAACTGCAGTGGGAAGGCCAGAGAGAGTTGGGGGGCAGGAGGGAGGGGAGTAAGAGATCAACCGAAGGACTTGTATGCATGCATATAAGCATAACTAATGGACATAAGACACTGGGGGGTAAGGGAGGGTAGGGGTGTGTCAAGGGCGGGGGGGAAAAAAAGGACACTTATGTAATACCCTTTGTAATACTTTAAGCGAAAAATAAAAAAATATTAAAAAAAAAAAAAAGAAATACACTTTAACAAGATTAGAATGCTGAGGTGGGGTGGGAAGAGATTGGTGAGTCTATATCATGATACACTGGTTAATTATGGGTAATAGTATTTCTTAGTTTGTCTTCAGGAAATAAATGAGTTTTGGCCACAGATACTGTCAAAGTGGTGGGTTCCTTTGCATGTTTCCCTGCTCTGGACGTACATCTTCAAATCTTATCATAACTACTGTAGACACTCAAGTGTTTAAAACCTGATAAATAAGCAGATGTTACATAGAGCCTCCAACCCAATACATCTCTAACTGAAGACAAAGATCATGGTCAATGCTTCCCATGGTCATGTAGAAGCCAAGCAGGCTATAGGATTGCCTCATATAAAATATAAAAACAGGTCTACTATACGCATTTTATTATTATCCTTTTAGGGTCAATGGAGTATATACAGGGTTGGGCAAAAGTAGGTTTATAGTTGTGAGTATGCAAAACACAGACTTTATTGTTTTATTATTATTTATTAACTAGAGGCCCAGTGCATGAATGTGTGCATGGGTTGGGTCCCTTGGCCTGACCAGCAATCGTGGCCATGGGGTGTGGGGGCGGGGAGTGCCGGCCAGGGAAGAGGGCCAGCAGGAGGTTGGCCGTCCAGGGGGAGGGACCGCGGGAGGTTGGCTGTGGGAGCACACTGACCACCAAGGGGCAGCTCCTGCATTGAGCATCTGCCCCCTGGTGGTCAGTGCAGGTCATCGCAACCGGCTGACTGGTTGACCAGCTGACTGGTCGACCGGTCGCTTAGGCTATTATATAGATTATTATATTATTTTTCATATGAACAACTGTAAACCTACTTTTGCCCCCAATGAGGAACTAAGAACAAGTGGTTCCAATATAAATATATAGATATAAATATAGTATATAATATCCCACGCTCAAAGGCTGTTAAATCGCATTGTTTACCTATATCTTCAGAAAAAAATCACTTCTACTGTCGTGGTAAACAACCTGCTTTCCTATTTATAATGGTCTGGCCCTCTAGCAACTTCAACGCGAAATTATAGCTAATTTGCCTACAAATGTCAGGTGATCATAATAATCTGGCCAGTCAGTGTAGATGATATAGATATATAAATACACTAATCTCTAATACGCTAAATATAAATAAATTTAATGATAATTAAGCTTCTTCATGGAAATTTCCAGGTTTCATTTTTTTTCTATAGTAAAATATCATAGATGTTGGATTAAGTATTTGATTTGTTATTATAAGAACGAAGATGATTCTGTAAGACAAGTGTAATATGAGAATGAGGGTGGTTAGAGTAACAACATTACTGGATCAATTTGCCCTGCTACAGTAATAATGAAAACATGATTGGAGTCCATTCTTCTCATCTTTAGAGTCTTGTGCGTACTCTGTAAATTAATAAAATCAACCTTCCATGGCTCTTGTTTAGAAATTCGGCTGAATTATGGCAAGAAAACATTACGACTGGCCTTTTCACTTAATTTCTTAAGCCAAGCACATTTGGTTTGAGAATAGGGTAGTGATGGGAGTATCATATTAAGCCCCATTTGGGTAATTTATTCTGATCTAAAGATACAACTATTTGAACAGTATAATTTGTTCTTACAGAAGCCTAGAAAAAGCACCCAGGGGCTTTGATTTTCAAGAGCATGCTATACAT
>NW_005881664.1:0-5651 GCF_000147115.1 Myotis lucifugus | reverse complement strand
GGTTTTATTTTTTAATTTTATTTTTGAATTATAGTTTACATTCAATATTATTTTGTATTGGTTCCAGGTGTACAGCATAGTGGTTAGACAACCATATACTTTATAAAGTGCTTCCCCTGATATTTCCAATACCCCCCTGGCAACATACATAGTGATTTCAGTAATTGACTATATTCCCTAGGCTGTACTTTACATCCCCATGACTATGTTGTAACTACCAGTCTGTACTTCTTCTTTTTTTTTTTTTTTTTTTAAATATATATTTTATTGACTTTTTACAGAGAGGAAGGGAGAGAGATAGAGAGTTAGAAACATCGATGAGAGAGAAACATCGATCAGCTGCCTCCTGCACATCTCCTACTGGGGATGTGCCCGCAACCCAGGTACATGCCCTTGACCGGAATCGAACCTGGGACCTTTCAGTCCGCAGGCCGACGCTCTATCCACTGAGCCAAACCGGTTTCGGCAAGTCTGTACTTCTTAATCCCTTCACCTTTTCACCCTGTCTCCCAGCCCCCTCCCTTCTGGCAGCCGTCAGTCAGTTTTCTGTATCTATGAGTCTGTTTCATTTAGTCTGGTAGGGAGGCACATTATTTTCTGGTGCTTTTTAGTCTGAATGGATACTAAGAGCTGAAATTTCTGGTCTTAGAATATTCAGACATGGACAATGTGACTATACTAGCTCGGAATTCCACCAGCACTTGTGTGCCCGTTTCTTTATACCCTTGAAATGTTTAATGTTATTAAACTTCTTTTCTGCCAATTTGATGAGCAAAATAGATTCTACTCTTTTTATCTGCATTTGTCTGAGGCTGAGTGTCTTTTCATATGTTTCTGGCATTTGTATTTACTCTTTTTTTAAAAAATCCTCACCCAAGGATATATTTTTATTGATTTTAGAGAGAGAGGAAGGGAGAGAGAGAGAGAGAGAGAGCAACATCGATGTAAGAGAGCAACATTGATCAGTTGTTTCTCATATGCCCCTGACCAGGGATTGAATCTGCAACCTAGGTATGTGCCCTGACCAGGAGTCAAACCTGAAACCTTTTGGTGTGCGGGACAACGCTCCAACCAGCTGAGCCACCCAGTCAGGGATGTATTTACTCTTTAAAGAATTACCTGTGTGTGGCCTTTGCCACTTTAAAAAATGAATCTTTACACAAATTAATCTGTATCTTATTATCTTCCTCATCTTTTTTTTAAAGGAAAATTACAAGTAAGGTGTAAGTCCCCTTTTTTAAAAAAATATATTTTATTGATTTTTTATAGAGAGGAAGGGAGAGGGATAGAGAGTTAGAAACATCGATCAGCTGCCTCCCGCACACCTCCCACCGGGGATGTGCCCACAGCCAAGGTACATGCCCTTGACCAGACTCGAACCCGGGACCCTTCAGTCCGCAGGCCAGCACTCTATCTACTGAGCCAACCCGGTCAGGGCGTGTAAGTTCCTTTTGAACACCATCCTATTTCTTTTAAAAAAATATGTTGTTATTGATTTTAGAGAGAGAGAAAGGGAGAGGGAGGGAGGGAGAGAGAGAGAAACATTGTGGAGAGAGAGGCATCGATTGAGCAATCAGTTGCCTCCTGCGCGTCCCCTACCCAGGCATGTGCCCTGAAAGGGAATTGAATCAGTGACCTTTTGGTACATGGGATGACGCCCAACCAACCGAACCAGGGCAAACATCATCTTATTCTTACTGTATCACTCCATTTATCCATGAATTCTCAGATTGCCTGGGTAGTTCAGCTCACTGGGGCCGCCCTGTGAGCACATGGCAGGACGGCTGTGGCCTGATTGGTCTGAATGGTCTGGACTAGGTCGACTTCCCTCTCCTCCACTTATCCCTCCATCAGGGTATTCCTGGATCCCTTGTTGTTTAGTTGAGAGGATCTGAAAGGCAACACCTTAAATGTTTATTCAAGCTTCCGCTTGTGTCCAGTTTTCTACTGCCCTGTTGGCCAAAGCAAGTTACACACCTCAGCCTGGAGCAGTATGGGCAGGCATCACAAAAGGGCATAAATTCAGGAAAGTGTGGAAAATGGGGTCATTGATGCAATCCATCCACCACAAAAGGTAATTTTTACAAGTTTGGTGTGACTGTGAGTGTGTGAACATAAACATGGTACTGTTGGATATGATTCTGCATCTTGCTATTTTCACCCAGTAATATCTTTTTTGGGTGATCTATTCCCTTTAACTGCTGTAAGAATTTCAGGGTATGAATGTATAGCGCATTTTATGGAGCCATTTTTGTGATGAATAAACATTTAGGTTGTTTTCAGTGTTTCCCTCTTACTGTATTTCATAGTCTGAGATGTACCTTTTTTCTCATTTTAACATCTCTGAAATTCCTGATGTCTTACAATGATTTCACAGTGTTATTCTTTTATTGGTACCTAAAATAATGATGCATCTTGTAATCAGTGTTCTTAGATGGATGAAGTGTGGTATAAACATTGCTTACATTGAACTCCAAATCAGTTGTCACCATCTGTACTCTCACCATTGCTCTTATCTTTGCCATTAAATGGCACATTGTTAGACTTTGCATGGTTTGCTAACCTAATAGAACGGAATGGTATTTCAGTGCAGTTTAAACGCATTTCCCTGATTACTCGTTAGGTTGAACATCGCCTCATATTTATGGGCCATTTACGTTTCCTTTCTGTGAATCACCTATTTAAATCTGATGACTATTTTTTATAGGGTTGTCTTTTTCTTATTGATTTGTAGGAGTTCTTTATAATTACAGATTCTAATCTTTCATTCATGCATTGCCAAAAAATATCGTCTTCCAGTGTGAAGCTTTTCTTTTTACTTTATATACAGAGTTCTTTATTATATATAGACTATTTAAATATTAACGGAGTAGAATTTTTAACAGTAATCTTTTATTTTTTGGGCTTTTTGTATCTTGCTTAGAAAAATTTTAAGTACTACACTATCACTAATAGTAGTGGCTGGTACTATTTCTTTTTTTTTTATTGCTTAAAATATTACAACAAGTAGTACATTTATCTCCTTTTTTTTTTCCCCCCTTGACCTTCCCCCGGCTGGTACTATTTCTTGAGCAGTTACTATGTGCCCAGCACTGTTGTAAGTGCTTTACATGTATTAACTCATTCAATGATCACAACAGCCCTATTGGATAGTTATTATAAACCCCATTCTACTCCAAGGAAATGGGGGTCAACTAGCCTGTGGTAGGTTGAACAATGCTCCCTCCCTCCCACAAAGATAATCACACCCTAATCTTTGGAAACTGTCAATGTTACCCTATATGACAAAAGGATGACTATTATTTTCTACATCAAACAATGTGACTAAATTAAGGATCTTGAGGTGGGGAGGCTATCCAGTACCTGGGAGTGCCCTAAAAGCAACCACAAGCATCCTTATGAGAGGGAGATCTTTTCACACGACGAAGAGACGGCAATGGGACTAGAGAGGCAGAGGTTGGAGTGATGCAGCCACAAGCCAAGGAATGCCAGTAGCCACCAAAAGCTGGAAGTGCAAGGGACAGAAAACATTTTATTATGTTATTGTCTATGTGGTTTTTCTCTTTAATGAATTACCTGGCAATCCAATTGTTCCATTGGGTTATCTTTTTCCTAGGAGATCTTCATGTAGGCTGGATACTTTGTTAGGTGTGTGATAAATGTACTCTCCAGAATGTGGCATGACTTTTCATGTTATTTGTTTTGGCTTTCATACTTTAAAAGTTTTATTTAGTCAAATTTATCATTTTTTTATTTATGTATATATCTGATTGTGATTTGTTTAAGAAGACTTTCTCTAACTTCACATTTTCTTCCAAAGGTTTGACATTTTGTTGAATGTTTAGATCTCTCTTCTCTCTGGAACTTTTTTTTTTTAATTATTATTATTTTTAATTATTTTTTAAAATATTTTATTGATTTTTTACAGAGAGGAAGGGAGAGGGATAGAGAGTTAGAAACATCAATGAGAGAGAAACATCGACCAGCTGCCTCCTGCACACCCCCTACTGGGGACGTGCCCGCAACCAAGGTACATGCCCTTGACCGGAATCGAACCTGGGACCTTTCAGTCCGCAGGCCGACACTCTATCCACTGAGCCAAACCAGTTACGGCTGGAACTTATTTTTGAGAATAGTGTGTAGGAACATAATTTTATTTTCCCCCAAATGGAGAATCAATGGAGTCATACCATTACTAAAAGGTCCAATTTTCTCCCAATGATTTGAAATGCTTCTATATACACATGGATCCATTTCTGAGTCTCAATTACATTCTTCTGGTCGATCCTTATTCTAGTAGAAACAGTATGAATTCCTTAGTTGTACAAGTTTAGATATTTGGTAAGGCAAGCTCCTCCTCTTTTCTTTTTATTATTATTTTTTAAATCCTCACCTGAGGACATGCTTAAAGAGAGGGAGAGAGGGGGATATGGAGGGAGGGAGGGAGGGAGGGAGAGAGAGAAGAGAAGAGAAGAGAAGAGAAGAGAAGAGAAGAGAAGAGAAGAGAAACATCAGTCAACAGCCCTTTGTACATGCCCTAACGGGATCGAACCCGAAACGCAGGTGTGTGCCTGACTGATTATTGAACTGGCACCTTTCAGTGCAACCAACTCTGTCCAAGTTCCTCTTTTCTTTTTCAAACTTGTTTTTAGGACTTTTGAATATTTACACTTAAAATTTTTAAATTAAATACTGGTATTTTGCATTGATTTCAGAGAGAAGAAGGGAGAGGGAGAGATAGAAACATCAATGATAAGAGAGAATCATTGATCAGCTGCCTCCTGCACACCCCCTACTGGGGATCGAGCCCACAATCTGGGCATGTGCTCTGACAGGGAATTGAACCGTGACATGACCTCCTGGTTCATGGGTTGATGCTCAACCACTGAGCCACACTGGCCGAGCTACACTTAAAGTTTTTTAAAATATTTATTTATTTAGGCAATAATTTTAGAGCAATTTTAGGTTCAAAGCAAAATCGAGGGGAAGATACAGAGATTTCCTATATATACCCCTGCCCCCCGCCCCCATCCCTGCACAGCCTCCCGCATTATCGGCATCCCTCACCAGAGTGGTACACTTGTTACTATTGATGAACCTACATTGACACATTATTCTCATCCAAAGTCTATAGTTTATATTAGGATTCACTCTTGGTTGTATATGATTGATGGGTTTGGACAAATGCATAATGACATGTACCTGTCATTGTAGTGTCATCCAGAGCAGTTTTACTGCCCTAAAAATTCCTCTGTGCTCTGCCTAGTCATCCCTCCCTCCCTCGGAACCCCTCGCAACCACTGATCTTTTGACTATCGCCATAGTTTTGCCTTTTCTAGAATGTCTTATAGTTGGAATCATATAGTATGTAGCCTTTTCTTTCACTTAGTAATTTGCATTTAAATTTCCTTCAAGTCTTTTCATGGCTTGATAGCTCATTTCTTTTTTGCACTGAATAATATTCCATTGTATGAATGTATCAGTTCATTCATTCACCTACAGAAGGACATCTTGGTTGCTTCCAAGTTTGGGCAGTTATGAATAAAGCTGCTATAAACATCCAAGTGCAGGTTTTTTATGTGGGTGTAAGTTTTCAACTCCTCTGGGTAAATACTAAGGAAGGAGCACAATTGCTGAATTGTTGGGTAAGA
>NW_005881663.1:0-5651 GCF_000147115.1 Myotis lucifugus | reverse complement strand
AACTGGGGCCCAGAACAAACCTGCAACCGAGTATGTGCGTGCTCTTGACTTTGACCGGAATTGAACCTGCGGGACAACGCTCTAACCACTGCGCAACATCAGTCAGGGCCTTTATTGCATTCCTGCTTCCCACCATCTGCAGCAGCTCTATGTCTGACCACCAGTCTCTCTAGCCGTCTTGGCTTCACTTGTCCCCTAAACACATTAAGCTCATTTCTGCCTCTGTAATTGCTATTTCCACATTTGGCATAAACTGCCCCAGACTCAAAGGTCACTTCTCAGAGGTCTTCCCCAACCACACGGTTTAAGTAACCCCCATATTGACTGTCTTCTTCAAAAGAGCACTTATTTTTGTCTGTAAATATCCTTCTTATGTGTGTCTCCACAAGTAGAATGCAAATTCTGTGAGAGCAGAAAGGTCTAGAAAGGGGTCTAGTACACTCTGGGTGCTCAATGCCTGTGCTGGAAGAATACAGAAACAGGTCCCTGGATCCTGTCCTTGGTTTAGGCCTAGAGCCACCGAGAGCAGGCCAGGCCCTCAGCTCAGTGTGGACACTGTTACAGTTCTCCTTTCAGCTACTGGTGACAGCCTTCCCAGGAGTCCTCAACCTTATTCTGATCTTTTCCCTTCCCATGGCCCCATACTTATTAATACAAAATACTTCTTTCTCTCAGATGGACACCAACAACGGCCTAAAGGTGCATGGAAAAGACCAAGTTGGTTCCTCAAACAGCCACGTCCTCCTGTCCCTTTCGTTTTCTCACTTCTTGGTTCAGATGGTGTAACAGGAAGAAAAGCTTTGGGATATGACGGATCTGGGATGGAATCTCATTAATGGCCAGGGCCTTGGAGATCTCACTTAAACTATACGACCTCACCTATAAAATAGGAATAATAATGCCTTCTTAAAGTTTTAATGAGATTAAATCTCATAAAAATTTAAAAAGCTATGCAAACACCTAACTGCTCAATTCATTTTAGTTTCCCTTCCTTTCTAAAAAATCATTCAGATATTGTAGGCTGGACAAGTTCCATCCAATTTTTGCCCAGCAGCAAACATACATTTCCCAAAGAACTGATGAAACCAATGCCTCATTTTAATCGGCCTAAAATGGCTTTCATGAATCCATGCAAACTGCTCTCAGGCACTTATAGATGGAGAGGATCTCATTTCAGTTGAGTTGGTTTTATTTAGATGTAAGTCATCAGTACACTGGGGAGACCTGGGGAGACTGGCAATACTGTCCCTTGAGATCTCAGGGATCAGCTTTTCTTTGACAATACTAATAAGATAGAAGGATGAGTTTAACAATTATTTTAACGTTTCATATAACAGCAAAAGAGCTCTCCGCAACAGATCTCTGAGAAGCAGATCTCTAAGTCAGCTGTGGTATTACCACTCTCAACCCCTAAAAAGAACTGCTTTGTTCACCACAGCAGAGCTGTTAGTGTTCCTGACAGACATTTATGGAAATACATTAAACAGTGCAAGTGGCGTGGCAAACATGGGTGATTCTCTCAACGGCAACCTGCCAAACAGAACTGAGAAGAACCAGGCTTAACTGCGTGCTCCCTGAAAACTCCCGTAACACGTTTCTGGAATGTTCTCAGGAGCCAAGCAGCTTCCAAGAATGCAGAGCAGTCTCATCGGCTATCTCCTCTTCCTCTTGCCCTCTGGCAGGGAGTGTTTGGGAGGAGGCTTTTGTCATTCAAAGCATCAACTGGTCACCCACCTGGAACAGTAAGGTTGAACCCCAGTTTCCACACCTGATACTCTCTCCAGGCCTCCTGATGCCGCCTACCAGAGCCGAGAGGGTCTTCATGGCCTCAGCCCTCCAGTCCACGCTCCTCCTGATGCCAGCTCTGGTCCCTGCCACTCCCCTACATCCCTGCCTGTAATTCCCCGGTGCCACCACGACCAGGTCAGACCCCTACTCATAGATACGCCTACCACAATCTAGCCCTCCTGCGCTGTGCTTTCACTTCCGGGACTGAGCTGCATAAAGAGCCCATGCTGTCCCATGTCCATCTGGCAATCCCCTGTTCATCCTTTAACATGTGCAGATATCACCAACTCTGTAAAATCTTTACAGCTAGCACGTGTCCCTTTGGACTCCACCAGTTTCTGTGCAAATTCCACACCTCGTACACATCCATTTAACAAATAATTATTAAGCACCTAATGGATGACAGGCATTGGGTACAAGGACACAAGAGGAGCAACACTGGGACAATACTTACATATCACACTGTACTTATCGCATAGAATTGTAATTACCATGGAGCTACCTCTAGGACCAGAGCAATATTCTCTGTACTTCTGTATTATTAGTACTAAGCCCAGTGCCTGGCACAAAGTAAATACCCAATGAATATTTTTGTAAAATACTGATTGCACATACCTGAAACTGAAGAGAAAGAAAACACATACAGAACAAATACATACAGAACAAGTGCTATGTTATTCAGAGATCTCATTTAAAAATGAACAGTTTTCTTACACATTTCCCAGATTCATATTTGTTGGATTCATACTGTTAAAAAATAAATTTTTATTAACGTGATGTTATATACCAACTATACTTAAATTTAAAAAAATACTGATTGTGCCCTGGCTCGTGAGTCTGCTGGTTGGAGTGTCATCCTGTGCACCAAAGAGTCTTGGGTTCGATCCCCAGTCAGGGCACGTACGGGAGACAAATGATCGATGTTTCTCTCTTTCTCCCTTCCTCTCTCTCTAAAACCAATAAAAACATATCCTCGGGTGAGGATTTAAAAAAAAATGATTGTGAAAGAAAGTTCCAATTAGCTACTAAATAGCTTTTACAACTAACTTAATAGTGATGATAATAAGAATAGCAGGCACTAACACTTACTGAGCATTTACTATATACCAGGCACTGTGCTGAACCCATTACAGGCATAATTTAACTTCCAGACCATCTTATAAACAAGGTGTTATATAACCCTCATTTTAGAGAAGAAAGCTGAGACTCCGAGGTCAAGCACCTATCCACAGTGCTGTCCAATACAGTAGCCATTAGCCACATGTGGCTGTGATTATTTTAGTTTTTCCTTTTTATGTTTTTTTATTATTTACATATTTATTTATTTTAATCCTCACCTGAGGATTTTTTCCATTGCTTTTATTTTATTTTATATATATACACACTAGAGGCCCAGTGCAGGAATTCGTGCACGGGTGGGGGGGGGGTCCCTTGGCCTGGCCGGCAATCCAGGCCTATTGGGGAGCCAGCTGGCCTGGGGGGATAGGCCGCGGGAGGTTGGTCAGCCGGGGGGTTTGAGGAGGGAGAGGGGCCACAGAAGGTTGGCTGGCTGGGGGGAGGGGCTGTGGGAGGTTGGCTGTGGGAGTGCACTGACCACCAGGGGGCAGCTCCTGCACTGAGCGTCTGCCCCCTGGTGGTCAGTGCATGTCATAGTGACTGGTTGACCGGTCGTTTGGTTGTAATGGTCGCTTAGGCTTTTATGTATATAGATATATTTTAATTTATATTTATTGTTGAAAGTATTACAGAAGTCCCCCTTTTTCCCCCCATTGATCCCCTCTACCCAGATCTCACTCCCTCTCCAGGTCCATTGCTTTTAGACAGAAGTGGGAAGGAGAGGAAGAGGGAAAGGGAGAGGGGAGAGAGAGAGGGACAGGGGAGACAAAGACCGAGAGAGAGAGAGAGAGAAAACATCCAATGAGAGAGAGACATACTAATTGGTTGCCTCCTACACACGCCCTGACCAGGGTCGGGGAATGAACCTGCAACCCAGGTATGTGCCCTTGACCGGGAATCGAACCTGAGACCCTTCAGTGCGCAGGCCAATGCTTTAACCACTGAGCATACTAACAGGGCTGCTGTGTTTTAAATGTAGTTGGCACAACTGAGAAACAGAATTCTGAATTGTGTTCAGTTTTAATTAGTTTAAATTAAATAGCCACACGCAGCTAGTGGCTATTGTATATTCAACAGTAGACTAAGCTGTCTCATTTGTAAAATGAGATGAAGTAAATAATTCCAAACATCCTCTCCTGCTCTGAAAGTCTGTTCTTTGTATCACTGGCTTCTCTGCAAGGGAGGACGTGCAGACCAGGAGATCAAGAGGCTACAGAGACACAAATACTTCTCTGTGCACACATCTATGAAATCACCCATGTGGATGCATTTAACAAGCACTCCTTGCCACCTAGATATACGCCAAGAACTGTGCTAGGCACGGGCAGAAGCTATCCAAGACCGGCAGGAGCGCTCCTGGAGAGGAGGCACACCCATGGACATGAGACTGAGGAAGAGGTGCTACCCTGAAGGGCAGAAAGGACATGTCTGTGTACAGTACAAATGTAAGCATAAGAAGGAAGGATTGGCACTAACCGGTTTGGCTCAGTAGATAGAGTGTCAGCCTGTGGACTGAAGGGTCCCAGGTTCGATTCCGGTCAAGGGTACATGCCTGGGTTGTGGGCTCGATCCCCAGTGCAGGAGGCAGCCGATCAATGATTCTCTTTCATCACTGATGTTTCTATCTCTCTCTCCTTCTCCCTTACTCTCTGAAATCAATAAAAATATATTTAAAAAAAAGGAAGGACTGAACGTCATGTGAACACAGTCTAGAGGAATTCCAAATCACAGGAAAAACATGATGCAGTTGTTAGAAAGCCACTTTTTAAGTCAATTTTTGAGAAAGCAGCTATTGTCTTAAAGAGAGCACGTATTGGGAATTCGAAGAAGGGAATACCCAGAGTTACTGAATCACATGCAGAATTGCATTTGGAGGCAGACTCTATAATCTACAGCAGGGGACCTCAAACTACGGCCCGCGGGCCACATGCGGCCTGCCGAAAACATTTATCCAGCCCGCCGGGTGTTTTTGCCGCCACTGTGTGCATAGGAATTTGTTCATAGTTTTTTTTTAAACTATAGTCCGGCCCTCCAACAGTCTGAGGGACAGTGAACTGGCCCCCTGTTTAAAAAGTTTGAGGACCCCTGATCTACAGTGTTTCCCAGTCCCAGAGACCAGTAGATGGAAAGGAAACAGGCTGGCACATACCTCCTCTAGGCTGAGCTGCAAATACTCAAAGATCCTGTATGGATTTCTTCTGCAGATTAGTCTCTTCGTTTGTGCCGACTGAAGAGAAAGATAATACATACAGAACAAATGGAAGCACTACATTTTATACGAAGGATACTGCATTTTAAAATGAACAACTTTCTTATAAATTTCCCAGATTCACAATTGTTGGATCCACACTGTTAAAATTAAGTTTTTATTACTTATGTGGAAAAGTTTTGCTTCTCTACTTTAACATTTTATTTCCTTTCTTTGTGAAACCAAAAGGATCAGTAAGACTTTGAAATGCTAAAAGTGGGGAGGGGTTATGCAGAAAGAACAGCTTATGTGAATATTCTGAGGTGGAACAGAACATGGTCCATTAACAGAAAAACCATTCATTCTTTACCGCCAATACGTGGAGAATGAGGTCAGAAATGCTCAGGGGTGAGATTTCAGAGATCAGTGTGATTCCTATCATGGCGAACCTTTTAGTCATGCCAAGGAGTTGGTCTGTTTCCTCAGGGCCATGAAAAAAAAACTTTATGTTGGACAAATAACATTTGCATTTCAAAAATCCCTCTCGATCCAGAAAATG
>NW_005881662.1:0-5654 GCF_000147115.1 Myotis lucifugus | reverse complement strand
AAAACCTCCAGCCCATTCCAGCCAAAACAGTAAATATGACCATTTTTCTCTTTATTTAATAGGTTCATACACAAATTCTGAGCTCTATAAATGGTAATTCTTCATGTTGAAAGACTTTCTTCAGAAAAACATCTAGTCATTGAGCTAGAATTATAACATTTTCAGTAATCTTGTCATTTCACAGCTTTATACCTCTAATCTCGGTGTTTGAACAAGGCCTTAACGAAAGTATGGCTGTATTTACTTGTATTTCCAGGGTTTTCACACATTTCTAATCATTTCCATGTACAATCATTGTGTATTTGAAGAGTTTTACCAACATGAGACAGTTTTCTTAGAAATATATAAAAGACAATTCAGGATTTAACTGCTTCTTTCAAAAAACTCCAGGGAATTCAACCAAAATAGTAAATATGAACAATATTCTCTTTATTTATAGGTTCATACACAAATTCTGAGCTCTATAAATGGCAATTCTTGATGTTTGAAAGAACTTTCTTCAGAAAAACATCTAGTCATTTAGCTAGACTTGGACCATTTTCAGTAAATCTTGTCATTTCACAGCTTTATACCTCTAATCTCGGTGTTTGAACAAGGCCTTAACGAAAGTATGGCTGTGTTTACTTGTATTTCAAGGGTTTACACACGTTTCTAATCATTTCCATGTACAATCATTGTGTATTTGAAGAGTTTTACCAACATGAGACAGTTTTCTTAGAAATATATAGAAGACAATGCAGGATTTAAACTGCTTCTTTCAAAAAAATCCAGCCAATGCAGCATAAATAGTAAATATTAACAGTATTCTCTTTATTTAAAGGCTTCAAACACAAATTCTGAGCTCTATAAATGGCAATTCTTGATGTTTGAAAGAACTTTCTTCAGAAAAACATCTAGTCAGTTAGCCATAATTGTAACATTATCAGTAATCTTGTCATTTCACAGCTTTACACCTCTAATCTAGGTGTTTGAACAAGGCCTTAACGAAAGTATGGCTGTATTTACTTGTATTTCCAGGGTTTTCACACATTTCTAATCATTGCCATGTACAATCATTGTGTATTTTAAGAGTTTTACCAACATGAGACAGTTTTCTTAGAAATATATACATGAAACTTCAGGATTTCACTGCTTCTTTCAAAAAACTCCAGCCAATTCAACCAAATTAGTAAATATGAACAATATTCTCTTTATTTATAGGTTCATACACAAATTCTGAGCTCTATAAATGGCAATTCTTCATCTTTCAAAGAACTTTCTTCAGAAAAACATCTAGTCAGTTAGCTAGAATTGTAACATTTTCAGTAATCTTGTCATTTCACAGTTTTATACCTCTAATCTCGGTGTTTGAACAAGGCCTTAACGAAAGTACGGCTGTGTTTACTTGTATTTCAAGGGTTTACACACGTTTCTAATCATTTCCATGTACAATCATTGTGTATTTGAAGAGTTTTACCAACATGAGACAGTTTTCTTAGAAATATGTAGAAGACAATGCAGGATTTAAACTGCTTCTTTCAAAAAAAATCCAGCCAATGGAGCGTAAATAGTAAATATTAACAGTATTCTCTTTATTTAAAGGCTTCATACACAAAGTCTGAGATATAAATGGCAATTCTTCATGTTTGAAAGAACTTTCTTCAGAAAAACGCCGAGTAAGTTAGCCAGAATTGTAACATTATCAGTAATCTTGTCATTAAACAGCTTTATACCTCTAATCTCAGTGTTTGAACAAGGCCTTAACAAAAGTATGGCTGTATTTACTTGTATTTCATGGGTTTTCACACGTTTCTAAACATTTCCATGTACAATTATTGTATATTTTAAGAGTTTTACCAACATGAGACTGTGTTCTTAGAAATATATACATGAATCTTCAGGATTTAAACTGCTTCTTTCAAAAAACTCCAGCCAATTCAGCCCAAATACTAAATATGAACAGTATTCTCTTTATTTAAAGGCTTCATACACAAATTCTGAGCTCTATAAATGGCAATTCTTCATGTTTGAAAGAACTTTCTTCAGAAAAACGCCAAGTAAGTTTCCCAGAATTGTAACATTGTCAGTAATCTTGTCATTTCACAGCTTTATAACTCTAATGTGAGTGTTTGAAGAAGGCCTTAACGCAAGTATGGCTGTATTTACTTGTATTTCAATGGTTTTCACACGTTTCTAATCATTTCCATGTACAATCATTGTGCATTTTAAGAGTTTTACCAACATGTGACAGTTTTCTTAGAAATATATACATGACAATTCAGGATTTAAACTGCTTCTTTCAAAAAACTCCAGCCAATTCAGCCCAAATAGTAAATATGAACTGTATTCTCTTTATTTAAAGGCGTCATACACAAATTCTGAGCTCTAGAAATGGCAATTCTTCATGTTTGAAAGAACTTTCTTCAGAAAAACGCAAAGTAAGTTTGCCAGAATTGTCACATTATCAGTAATCTTGTCATTTCACAGCTTTTTATCTCTAATCTCAGTGTTTGAAGAAGGCCTTAACGAAAGTATGGCTGTATTTACTTGTATTTCAAGGGTTTTCACACGTTTCTAATCATTTTCACGTACAATCATGGTGTATTTTAAGAGTTTTACCAACATGAGACAGTTTCTTAAAAATATATACATGAATCTTCTGGATTTAAACTGCTTCTTTCAAAAAACTCCAGCCAATTCAGCTAAAATAGTAAATATGAAGAGTATTCTTTTTATTTAAAGGCTTCATACACAAAGTCTGAGATATAAATGGCAATTCTTCATGTTTGAAAGAACTTTCTTCAGAAAAACGCCGAGTAAGTTAGCCAGAATTGTAACATTATCAGTAATCTTGTCATTAAACAGCTTTATACCTCTAATCTCAGTGTTTGAACAAGGCCTTAACGAAAGTATGGCTGTATTTACTTGTATTTCATGGGTTTTCACACGTTTCTAATCATTTCCATGTACAATTATTGTATATTTTAAGAGTTTTACCAACATGAGACTGTGTTCTTAGAAATATATACATGAATCTTCAGGATTTAAACTGCTTCTTTCAAAAAACTCCAGCCAATTCAACCAAAATAGTAAATATGAACAATATTCTCTTTATTTATAGGTTCATACACATATTCTGAGCTCTATAAATGGCAATTCTTCATGTTTGAAAGAACTTTCTTCAGAAAAACATCTAGTCATTTAGCTAGAATTGTAACATTTTCAGTAATTTTGTCTTTTCACAGCTTTATACCTCTAACCTCGGTGTTTGAACAAGGCCTTAACGAAAGTATGGCGGTGTTTACTTGTATTTCAAGGGTTTACACACGTTTCTAATCACTTCCATGTACAATCATTGTGTATTTGAAGAGTTTTACCAACATGAGACAGTTTTCTTAGAAATATATACATGACAATTCAGGATTGAAACTGCTTCTTTCAAAAAAATCCAGCCAATTAAGCCAAAATAGTAAATATTAACAGTATTCTCTTTATTTAAAGGCTTGAAACACAAATTCTGAGCTCTATAAATGGCAATTCTTCATCTTTGAAAGAACTTTCTTCAGAAAAACATCTAGTCAGTTAGCCATAATTGTAACATTATCAGTAATCTTGTCATTTCACAGCTTCACACCTCTAATCTCGGTGTTTGAACAAGGCCTTAATGACAGTATGGCTGTATTTACTTGTATTTCAAGGGTTTTCACACGTTTCTAATCATTTTCACGTACAATCATGGTGTATTTTAAGAGTTTTACTAACATGAGACAGTTTTCTTAGAAATATATACATGAAACTTCAATATTCTCTTTATTTATAGGTTCATACACAAATTCTGAGCTCTATAAATGGCAATTCTTCATCTTTGAAAGAACTTTCTTCAGAAAAATATCTAGTCAGTTAGCCATAATTGTAACATTATCAGTAATCTTGTCATTAAACAGCTTTATACCTCTAATCTCAGTGTTTGAACAAGGCCTTAACAAAAGTATGGCTGTATTTACTTGTATTTCATGGGTTTTCAAACGTTTCTAATCATTTCCATGTGCAATTATTGTATATTTTAAGAGTTTTACCAACATGAGACTGTGTTCTTAGAAATATATACATGACAATGCAGGATTTAAACTGCTTCTTTCAAAAAACTCCAGCCAATTCAGCCCAAATACTAAATATGAACAGTATTCTCTTTATTTAAAGGCTTCATACACAAATTCTGAGCTCTATAAATGGCAATTCTTCATGTTTGAAAGAACTTTCTTCAGAAAAACGCCAAATAAGTTTCCCAGAATTGTAACATTGTCAGTAATCTTGTCATTTCACAGCTTTATAACTCTAATGTGAGTGTTTGAAGAAGGCCTTAACGCAAGTATGGCTGTATTTACTTGTATTTCAATGGTTTTCACACGTTTCTAATCATTTCCATGTACAATCATTGTGTATTTTAAGAGTTTTACCAACATGTGACAGTTTTCTTAGAAATATATACATGACAATTCAGGATTTAAACTGCTTCTTTCAAAAAACTCCAGGGAATTCAACCAAAATAGTAAATACGAACAATATTCTCTTTATTTATAGGTTCATACACAAATTCTGAGCTCTATAAATGGCAATTCTTCATCTTTGAAGGAACTTTCTTCAGAAAAACATCTAGTCAGTTAGCCATAATTGTAACATTATAAGTAATCTTGTCATTTCACAGCTTTACACCTCTAATCTCGCTGTTTGAACAAGGCCTTAACGAAAGTATGGCTGTATTTACTTGTATTTCCAGGGTTTTCACACATTTCTAATCATTTCCATGTACAATCATTGTGTATTTTAAGAGTTTTACCAACATGAGACAGTTTTCTTAGAAATATATACATGAATCTTCAGGATTTAACTGCTTCTTTCAAAAAACTCCAGCCAATTCAACCAAAATAGTCAATATGAACAATATTCTCTTTATTTATAGGTTCATACACAAATTCTGAGCTCCTATAAAGGGCCAATTCTTGATGTTTTGAAGGACTTTCTTCAGAAAAACATCTAGTCATTTAGCCTAGACTGGGACCATTTTCAGTAATCTTGTCATTTCACAGCTTTTATACCTCTAATCTCGGTGTTTGAACAAGGCCTTTAACGAAAGTATGGCTGTGTTTACTGGTATTTCAAGAGTTTACACACGTTTCTAATCATTTCCATGTACAATCATGGTGTATTGGAAGAGTTTTACCAACATGAGACAGTTTTCTTAGAAATATATAGAAGACAATGCAGGATTTAAACTGCTTCTTTCAAAAAAATCCAGCCAATGCAGCATAAATAGTAAATATTAACAGTATTCTCTTTATTTAAAGGCTTCAAACACAAATTCTGAGCTCTATAAATGGCAATTCTTGATGTTTGAAAGAACTTTCTTCAGAAAAACGCCGAGTAAGTTAGCCAGAATTGTAACATTATCAGTAATCTTGTCATTAAACAGCTTTATACCTCTAATCTCAGTGTTTGAACAAGACCTTAACAAAAGTATGGCTGTATTTACTTGTATTTCAATGGTTTTCATACGTTTCTAATCATTTCCAGGTCCAATCATTGTGTATTTTAAGAGTTTTACAAACATGAGACAGTTTTCTTAGAAATATATACATGAAACTTCAGGATTTAACTGCTTCTTTCAAAAAACTCCA
>NW_005881661.1:0-5655 GCF_000147115.1 Myotis lucifugus | reverse complement strand
ACCAGCTGTGTTAGACCAATGCAGGCTACCTCCTCCAGTGATT
Organism: Myotis lucifugus; assembly: GCF_000147115.1. Classification (NCBI taxonomy): domain Eukaryota; kingdom Metazoa; phylum Chordata; class Mammalia; order Chiroptera; family Vespertilionidae; genus Myotis; species Myotis lucifugus. The sequence continues at coordinate 5,612 of NW_005881661.1, read as the reverse complement.
AACCAGCACTCCTTACTGATGTTCTCATATTCTTCTATCACTGGTAAGTTGGAATGCAGATGAGCAGAGGGAAACTCTGGCTCCATGCAGAACTAGCCCACAGTTTATATTATTTTAGCCAGGCCAAAAGGAGAAATAACATTGACCTTAAATACAACTGTTGTAGACAGAGGTAGAGCAGCCCTCTGAGGTGGAAAACACTCCTGAAGGGCATCCCAGGGTCACACTGCGGTGTGCATGCCATTGTGTCTACTAAGGCATTCCTCTAGTCCAGGTGACTTTCCGCACTGTTGGCTGACATGTGGTTTCTTTCTTCCTCGAACTGAGGAATGTGGAGACACGGCTGATCTATGAGTAAATTCATCACTCCTATCAGCCCTTGGCACCCTTCTTCTAGAAGCTGCAGAGAGCTCGCATATTCACGGCATGGTGGGGGCAGAGGTAGGATTCTGGACATGGTCTGAAGTCGTCCAGGTCAGGGAGGGCTCCTTGGATGTGGTTGGGGTGGGCATGGACTGAGAATTTCTGAGAGGGTCAGTGAGGTTGCGGAAGGTCCACAAGGGAGGGGCACCTTTGGAGGATGAATTCCTAAGGGCTTTGAGTGCCCCTGAGGGTGGGGATGATCTTGACTGTGAGAGAGGCATTAGGCAGGGACCTACAGGTGGAGCCCAAACTACTGTCTTTTCAAGGAACATCAGACTCCACTCTCCTCTCAGGGACCTGAGCTTTGTGGCACAACCATGATGCCAAACATGATCAGACATAATCAGAAATGAAACCCGATCACAAGCACGACATGTTGTGCAGAGTTTTATTAGTACGGGATAAAAAGTATATGCAGTGGAATTTAATAAATCATTTCATTCGGCATAATACATAAAAAAATAAGTAAAATGCCCCCCCGCCCCCACAAGACGTGATGCGTCTTCCCCGGTGTTCAATGATGCCGCGAGAAGGGGGTGAATCCTCCAAGTCCAGGGAATGCGATGGGAAAAGCACCAGGAAGCCGCGAGTCGCAGATGTGCACACTCCGAAAGTTCGCCCAGTCCTACGGGCGCTAGAGCAAACTGCCAGGAGGAGCGTGGAGGCTGGGCTGGGTCCTTGGGAAGGTTGTGTTCTGGGGTCCAATCCCAGCGGGTCCAGGGGTCCCCAAAGGTGTGGACGGAGTCGGCGAAGAAGGAATGACACGAAGACAGCCTTCAGTTGATCAGCAGCCTAGTCAGGACCTCTAGCCAGGATCTCCAGCCAAAGTTCTGGTCGGAGTTCTGGTTAGGAACTGACGAGGATCTGATGTTTATTGTCTTGTTACATCCGTATTTATACCAGCCGATTTTAATCCTGTCAATTTCTATTACAAAGGTTAGGGCGTTTCTTATCTCCATTCCAGGGAGTAAAGATTATGTAGCTTAACTACCCGCCTGGCACTTAATTAAGGGGTTGTATCCCCTCCCTAACCTCAGGGAAAAATCCCCACCTGGGGAAAAAACCTTTCTCGGAGAGGTGACCTTGGTTAAAACACATGGCGCTAAAGAGAGCAAACATATTAAGAACAATATGCTATATACGCCAGGTCCCTTGAAACATATGCTGTGCAGATGTTTCTTTCCTGCAGCGACTGTGTCAAGCAGCAAGGATGGACCGGCTCCCGGCAGTTGTGGGCAGCAGCTCTCCAGTGGGTCCCGCACCAGCAGCAGCTATTGCGCTCCCAGCGCTGTGAATGGGCAGCGAGGTCACGTGTGCCCTAATGGGCTCAACCTGGACCACTGACGCAGCAGCCCTGGCCCGCCGCCACGCGCATGCGCAGTGGCCACCAAAGGGTGTTGGCGCGAGAGGGGCGGGGTGCAGAGCCCAGGCCACCTCCCCAGGGTGGATGCTTAGAGGTTGGCCGACTCTGCAGGCGAGCAACTGGTGGCGGAGACGCACTGACCTGCGCTCCTCCCACCCGCGTGGGCGCACACCCTGGTCCCCTCTGGTCCCGCGGCATCTGCAGGACTTGGCGGGGATACACTCCATGGGAGATCTAGTTACTGGAAGAGGTCCACGTCGCTGTCACCCACAAAGTCGTAACAGGGCCTGGGGGAGGAGAAGGGCTCCTCCAAGAAGCAATAGGCTGAGAGCAGGTCTGTGAAATCAGGGTTTGAAGAGAAATCCCCGGCGTTGTCGTGGCCCTGAGGCGAGAGTGTGTCCTCGGATGGAGCTCCAGTTGGAGTTGGAGTTGGCGTTGGACTTGGAGCTAGATCTAGAGCTCGAGTTGGAGCTGGAGGTGAAGAAGGAGCTGGATCTAGATCTGGAGCTGGATCTGGGGTTGGGGCTCGATCTGGATCTGGATCTGGGGCTGGAGCTCGATCTGGATATGGATCTGGGGCTGGAGCTGGAGCTGGAGCTGCAGCTGGAGCTGGTGTTGGATCTTGATCTGGATCTGAGGCTTGAGCTGGAGCTGGAGCTGGAGCTGGAGCTTGATTTGGAGCTCGATCGGGATCTGGGGCTGGAGCTGGAGTTTGAGCTGGAGCAGGTGCAGCGGTGACCGTGCCCTGGACGCCATGGGCAGGGTCGCAGCAGGCCTGGCTGTAGCTGGGGGCGCTTGGATCTCCTGCTGGGAAGACTTGCAAGGGTCTGTGTGGAGGGAGGCTGCTGAAACCAAGGCCCCTGTGGTGTATGGGGGCGGCAGGGAGCACAGGTGTGGTGGAGAGCACAGGGCCACCGAGGAGCACAGAGCCGGCTGGGAACACAGGACCCGGCGGGAGCACAGAACTGGCGGGGAACACAGGGCCAGCGGGGAGCCCAGGGCCTGCGGGGTTCACAGAGCCAGCTGGGAACACAGGACCCGCCGGGAGCACAGGACCAGCCCGGAACACAGGGCCAGCGGGGAGCCCAGGGCCTGCGGGGAGCACAGAGCCGGCTGGGAACACAGGACCCGCTGGGAGCACAGGACCGGCCCGGAACACAGGGCCAGCGGGGAGCCCAGGGGCTGTGGGGAGCTCAGAGCTGGCTGGGAACACAGGACCCGCCGGGAGCACAGGACCAGCCCGGAACCCAGGGCCAGCGGGGAGCCCAGGCCGTTCGGGGAGCACAGAGCCGGCTGGGAACACAGGACCCGCCGGGAGCACAGGACCGGCCCGGAACCCAGGGCCAGCAGGGACCCCAGGGCCTGCGGGGAGCACTGAGCCTGCTGAGAACACAGTGCCAGCAGGGAACACTGGCTCCTCAGTGAGCACAGGAATGGCGGGCAGCACAGGGCTGGCAGCGAGCAAAGGGCCCTCCTGGGACGCACGGCCTGCAGGGGAGGGCACAGGCGCGGGCTGAGGGGCACAGGCTGCCAGTTCCTGGGGCGCAGCCTGGGCTCCCTGACCTTGCTGCTTGCGCAGTCGCTGCAACCTTTGCTCTTTGGTCCTGCGGTTCGAGAGCCACACCCTCACTTGGTCCTCCTGCAGGTTCAGCCTGGCCGCCAGGGTCTCGCGTTCCTCATAGGTCCCGTAGGGTTTCCCCTCAAAGAATTCCTCCAGGACGCGCAGCTGTTGTGCGCTGAACACCGTGCGAGGCCGCCGCAGGAGGCTCAGCCGCGTCCTCTTCGTCGGGGGGCTTGGGGACAACCGGGAGCCGGTGTGAAAACTGGCGTCTTGCATCCTGGATGCTCCTGGGCCCTCTGCGCTTGGAGCTCTGGCAACCGCCCTGCCAGTGCCGCCTTATATACCTGGTACGGACTCGCCACCCAGCGGTCCCAACCAATGGGGCTCGAGGCAGCGCTGCCCTCAGGCCCCGCCCCTTGTGCAGGTGTGTGTGTGCGTGCATGCCTGGGTGCATGCGTGCCTGCTTTTTCGCGCGCAGGTGCGTAGGGGTGGGGTGGGGTGGGGTGGGCGGGGCCCTCGGGGAGGCGCAATCATTTGTAGTCCTTGGACCAAGCAGCTGCCTGCGCCTGTCCTAGGGCCTGGCAGACATAGGTGGCCAGACAGCCGTGGCCCTGCCCTCAAGAGGACTCGGTAGAGTGCTGCTTCCGAGAGGGGCTTTTATTAGCATCCACGTGAGAGACGATGACCTGCGTGATAGAATGCCAAAGGAAACTACACTGTGAGGTCTCCTTGCTACATTCAGCTCGCCATCTGAACTGCCTCTTCCCATGTCAGGCTGGCGTCTCCCCTTACTGGACATGATTTCTGCTTCCTGGGAGCACGTTGGTCTCCACGACAGTTGACGGCCCTGATGTCCACAATGGATAACCCAACCGATTCCTTGGTTTGTAAATTGGGACTGGAGGCCCCCTGCTCCATGATGTTTAAAAGAAAAACAGGTGTGTAACGAACCAAAAAAAAAAAAAAAAAAGGTGCGTCTAGAACTCTGTCTGCTGGCCGCACTTAGCAGAGCCAGAGAATGACATCCCACCAAGATTTTTCCGTGAGAGCCCTTGTTATGCCCGAATGAACTTGCCTGAGCAGGGTCGTGTCCTACAGAGGCGTCTATCACCTGAGGCAGAAGATCTTGGCTGTGTCTTTAGCAGATCGTGTTGAAGAAACCATAGACGGAGGGAGCTGCCATGTTTCCAAGCAGCCATTGGGGAAAGGGCTGTGTGAACCTGAGTGTATGTGTTCAAAACCGCACAAGGAAAACCAACACACCAACACTTTGCTTCTTTCGCACGAGATTTTCTTGTTCCAATATGGGCAAGCATTGCTCTCCTGAAAGATGAATTTCTTACAAAATTCTACATTCAAAGTTGCCAGATCACCCTAGATTCCCGCAATGGATGTCACAGTTCTATAAACAACTTTCATTTCCACAGACATTTCATTACTTGCTGAGCTGTGTGTTGAAGGGCTCTTTACAAGTGTTTGCACAGGCAGATGCGCGCTCGCGAGCTCATACACACACACACACACACACACACACACACACAGCACAGCACACATGCCCTCATATTTTCTAATATAGTAACAACTAAGTATGTGGGTTTCCATTTGGGATTGCTGTATCCTTGGTGTGGGATATTTTAGGCTGAGTAAGAAATAAGTGATCAGCGAATGCCTCGCCTTTGAGACACAGTGGTTTGTACACTGTGAATGGTCCCGTACATGACCAGTGTTGTTTGATGAATAAAAGGTTTCACCTGATTTTACCCTGTATCATTTCACTCGAGTGAATAATGTGTAAAACAGCGTTGGTCTTCCATGATTCCCTCTCCTTTGTTGAGTTCCGTCATGTTTTCTAAGGGGAGGACTATGACTGGAGGATTTTCCACATAGCTGACATGCCACGGGCTCTCCTCTCGTGTAGGAACTCTGGTGTCTGATGAGATTCGCATGTTGGCGTTCCCACACTGACCGCATTCACATGGATTCTCTCTGGTGTGTGTTATGTGGTAACGTGTCGTCAGCTCAGACTTTTGACGGAAAGCCTTCCCACACATGGGACATACATGTGGTTTCTGCCCCGTGTGCATTCTCCCGTGCTGGTTCAGGCCAGAGCTTTGACTAGTGACATTCATAGCACGGCTTGCCCGGATGGACTCAATCCTGCTCTTCTGGGGTAAGATCTTTGATTGAGAGCTTTGTCACAGAGGGGACATTCATGTGGTTACTCTCCTGTGTGGATGGCCTCATGCTGTCTAAGGAAAGAAGTCT
>NW_005881660.1:0-5655 GCF_000147115.1 Myotis lucifugus | reverse complement strand
GGACCCTATTTTTACCTGGGGTCCTAGCTCAGCTCCAAGGAGGTGGTTTGCAGGATTAAAGTGTTTGCTGAGTACTGAGATCATGGAGCATGTATGTCCCAAAGATTTGTTTATCAAAGTGGGATTGCTTTGCCTTGAGTGGAGAACAATTCAGCAAAGCCAATTTCCCCCCTTTGTGCCTTCTTGAGAGGAGTTTTCTCTATGTTGTTCCCTACTCTAGCGCCAATACTGTTCCCATGATCACCTCTCCTATATTCTTATTCTATCAATATGGGCAGGAAATAGGATGTAATGAATGAAATTCTTCCCCTGAGCAAGATTCTACCACTCCTTAAGGGCTCTTTGTAAGTTAAGCAAAGTATTGCCCAGAAAGTGAGCTTCAGCTGGCAGTTCTGGAGGGATCTGAGGACAGTGTTCATAAGCTCAGTAAGAATGAAATGTAGGCATTTGGCTGCTGGACAGTAAGCTCTTTGAGCGCAATTTTTATCTTTTTTTGTTTGTTTTGTTAGTTTATTTTTTTTCACTTAGTTTATAAGTGAAATCATATGGTATTTCTGCATTTTTTATCTTTATTTTATCCCAAGAACTGACCAAGTATCTTATACCTGGTATATGCTCAGTAAATGTTTAAATAAATAAAAAATCCTGAATGAATTGTTATAGATCTAAATCTTATTTATGTCTTGTAGCTGTGTTCTTCATGGGTGACTTTGCCTCGGGCTGTTCAAATTGACAGCTTGGAAAGTGGATTTCTGATGTGGCCATTTCATCACTTTAGTCAGAAAGCAGGTTACACATGGACATGCACATCAGTGCCTCCTATTTCAAGACCAGAGTTGGTCCAAAGAGAGAAAACCATCTCTGAATCAAGTGTTTGCATCCTAATCAAGAGATGCAGCCCATCCTAAAATGGGCTCTTGGCTCATTCTGTATCCCTGAGTGATACAGAAACAAACAAAAGAAATGTGCATTTTAAAAAGTGTTCATGCATCCACTAGTTCCCTTGCAAACTGGCTCCAGAACCTATTACGGCAACTTATGTGGCCTTGGGCAGGCCAGGAAATAGTTTTAATTTGCTCAGGCCCTAAATTATAGACTATGCATTTGCAACTGTTCTGAACTAGTCAGCAAAGTCATAGTTTTCAACAAGTTTTAAAAGAGGCATTTTTAGTTCACAGGTTAGAGTGTTTTAGATTATGTTGTTGCAAAATAAAATAAATTTAGGTTTTTCCTCCCCCGAGGAGTGGTGAACTTGAGCAATATCCAAAAAAAAAAAAAAAAAAAGAAAGAAAGAAAGAAAGAAAAGAAATGAATAATGCTCATCCTGTATTAAATTGCTCATCAGAACACATAATTATTTTTCTTTTCTTTTCTTTTTTTTTTTTTTTGCAACTATCAGTTGCAACAGGTACTCAAAGTGGCCCAACAGAATCTGGAGTGGACAGTGACCTTTGTGAGAGATATATTGGGCAAAATTCATCTCACAGGAACTGGAATCTAGTTGTTAGACATATGGTTTTAATTAAAGTGCTGAAAGATGTGCAACTAGAGCAAACAGATTGTAGCACTTTGAATTGAATAATTGAGTGCTATATGTGTTAGGCTCCTTACAGTTGCATTTAAACCCTTGGCTACACATATTGTATAATGTACCTGTAAGCCTTTTAAAACTTTTAGTGACTTTGTGGTCACTGAAATTCATGATTGTGTTCTAGCATCTCACCCTTTTTAGTACCTAATAAGTGTTTGTTGAATGCATGAATGAACTTCCTTCTGCAATGTGTTGGAGAGGTTTGTTCCGCTGAAAACTATTCCTGCAATTCCAGGCATTTCCACCAGGTGGACAATGAAGCCACTGCAGTTTGGTTAGCTTTAGGTGAGGTATCTGAAAAGGGAAATAAAAACATGAATGAGGCTGGTTATTATTTTTTTTAAAAAAACTGCACTACTCATTAATATGTTTCTATAAATTTATATGTTGGTAAGAGATGAAGTAAACACAGAGAAGGTCTATAACAAGATTATTTTAAAAACATAATATTTAGGCATCATATGTTAACTCTTACTCAACTTGTACAATAACCACTAACTTTATTATGGTTTCCTCCTTTTCCTCTCAAGATATTTTACAAAATAAGTACTAGCTTTGGCTTATCTACAAGCAAATTATTCTGAGATTATTTACAAGATACTTTCACTTTAAAATTAAAACTCCTCCAGCAATTTCCCCTGCTTATTATAAGACCCTTAGCTTCCCAATTACTTACTTAAGGGCATTTCTCCACTCAGCCTCTACTTTCAGATTTTGCTACTTTCTCTCTATTTATTCTCTCCTAAAGGAACACCAGAGGTTTTGTTTTCAATAATACTCTAAACTTTCAAAACACTGTTAAAAATGATTGCTTTTGTTTGTTAAGCCTGTGAACTATGTCTTCTGAATATATTTTATTTTATTTATTGTATAAGGTATTACAAATAGTAATATATATGTCTCCTTTTCCCCCCCATTGATCTCCTCCCGTTCTCCCCTACCCCCCAGCACTTGCCCTCACCGCCCACCTCCCTACCCCAGTGTCTTGTGTCTATTGGTTGTGCTTATATGCATGCATACAAGTCCTTCAGTCGATCAACTGACTATATTTTAAAGAGGGGGAAAAGTCTCTTAATACACATGATTCTTTTCCATGTAAAATTCCCAAAGTGATTTCATTAAAGAACATTAATAGATCCTCTAGCATTATCTATATGTTGTTTGATTGTAGGTTATCCATAGAGTAAATGAGATGGCTTTACTTTCCGTATATCAGGCATTAGACCATAATATCATTCTGTACTAAAATATGTCAAATAACAAAGGTCTTCTTGTAATCAAGTCACAATATTTCTAAGACTTAGTTTTAAATTTTGTGTTTAATCTAAGTGCCCACAATATTTCAGGAAGTTATTAGGTTCTGGGGACATAAGACAAAGTTCAGGCTCCCTTGGAATTTACAATCTAGTGGAAAATGAGTAATAGAAAAATGGGTATAATAATAACCTCACAGTAAAGTGTTCAGGATTAAAATGAGATAGCTGATATGATAAATGCTTTGCAAACTCTATAACATTAATTGCATACTTCCTCTGCTATCTTAAAATAATTTCTTGCCTTCTTAATAATTAATAGAAGTTTCTTATATATTTCAAATAAATTCTAATTGATTTTAGAAGAATCAAGTATCTTCTATTAGTCTGTCAGTGATTTGTTTCCAAAAAGCATCTACTGAATAGTCCACTGTTGTGATGCCACATCCATCATCCAGCAAGTTGAATTATATATTTATGAGTTCTTTTTTGTTTCATTTTTCTTTTAATCTGTTCTTGTGCTAATAATATATTGTATTTATTATCATGACTTTAGAAGGTGTATGAATATCTAGTAATAATAATCTTTTTTTACTCAAAAATTTTTCCATGAATTTTAGAATCACTTTGTTAAGTTCTCCCACAAAAAACTAACTATAACTTTTTATTTTACAGCTTTCTTAAGATATAATTGACTTACAATAATTACACATGCTTAAAGTACATTTGATAATTTTTGACATTTTTATAAGGAGTTGTATACAGCCAGCACCTCAATCAAAATAATAAATGTATCCATCATTCCCCAAAGTTTTCTTGTGCTCCATTATAATCGCTCTCTCCCACTGCTTCTGCTACTCCTCCAAATTCCAGGCAATCGCTGATCTGCTTTCTATTAAGATTGGTTAGTTTGTGTTTTTTAGACTTTTTAAAGATACAAAAGTTAAATATGTACTCTTTTTTTAATGGGTTCTATCACTTAGCAATTATTTTGGGATTTCTCTCTGTTGCCATGTATATCAGTAGTTCATTCCTTTTTATTGCTAGATACAGATATACCACAAGTTGCAAAATAAACACTTGTTGGAAGACATTTGAGTTGTTTTAAGTCTTTGGTTTTTTACAAATACAATCTTTGTATGGACAGATGCTTTCATTTCTTTTGGTTAAATAACTAGACGTGGAATGGCTGGGTCTTATGGGTAACTTTCTTAAAACTGCCATATTGATGAAAAAAGGGTTGCACCATTTTATATTAATTCCCACCAGCAGTGTATGAGAATGACTTTAAATAAAAAAAAATTGAATCAGAAGGAATGAATGGATCTGACTGCTTAATCTTCTCATCCATGAACATGGTATATCTTTTCTTCTAGATTTCTTTTATATCTTTCAATAGAGTTAATTTTTATTTTAGTATAAATAAAGCATTTTAAATTTCCTAGATATTTTATTAATTTTGTTGCATATGCTTATTTCTGATATAAAGGTATATTTTTGCAAATTGATCTTATATCTGGAAACATTATTGAACTCTAATGCCTGTTGATTTCATTTGGAGTTAATATCTACATATCTACAAATACCTACTATTATTTTTTCTTGTCTCATTATATTTGTGAGGATCTCTTTTGTTTCCATGTTTTATAGTAAATAATAATAGGCATCCTTGTCTTATTCTTAACTTTAATGACAATATTTCTAAAATTTTCCTATTACTTATGATGTCATTTGGTCTTTTGGTCTACATTTTTGGGTAGATTGCCTTTGTCATGTTAAGAACATTCTGTTCTGTTCTTATTTTTGTGAGGTTTTTTTTTTTTTTAAAGAAACTATAAATATCCGTTGAGATTTATTAACTATTTCTTTGTATCAAAATAATCATGGGATTTCCTCTCTTTTTTTCAGTAATATGCCAAATATCTTGATAGATTTTCTCATGTTAAACCTTGAATTCTTAGAATTATTTTTAATGTACTGTTGGATTTAGTTACCTAATATTTATTTTAGAATTCTAAGTAAAATTGGCTTATATTTTCTCTTCTTAATTTAAAATGAAGAGTTAGTTTTTAATACATTTTATACTAGTTTTATAAGGTACATCAGGCAGATTTCTTTTTTTGCAATAACTTGAATAAAATAGAAAATTTCTGTTTCTTAAAAGTTTAATAGAATTCACCTTTTAAACAAATTGTGTTTGGCTCTTTTGTAGGTGGGGAAATAATTTTTTAAAATCACTTTATGTCTGTAGAGATTATTGGCATATGAATTCAATTGTCAAAATTTCTTCTTTTCCCAATTATGACATTTTATATTTTTGTAGAAATGTATCTATTTTTTTCTGAGCTTTCATATTTATGAGCATGTAGTCATATATAATATTCTTTTGTCATTTTAAGAGTTTCTATTTATAGTTATCTTTCATTTTTTAGTATGCATTTGTTTATGTACAGCTTATTTATTGTAATGGTTGGTCTTATAAAAAGTTTATCATATTGATTTTTATAAGAACCAGTTTTAGTTTTATTAATCTTTTGTTATTGTATACTTCATTGATCACTACTATTTTCTTTTTATGTTATTCTTACTGTTTGTTTGGAAAGAGGATGGCATTTTTGGGAGTGGCTTACTCTACAAAAAACTTGAATTTATTGTTTTTAGTTTTATTTTATGATAAAAGCCTTTGAATGTTTAAAATTCCTATCTGTTTTTTACAAGTTTGACATATAGTGCTTTCTTGTCTTTCAGTTTCCATATTTATATATTTTTAAATATATATATATATATATATATATATATATATATATATAT
>NW_005881659.1:0-5656 GCF_000147115.1 Myotis lucifugus | reverse complement strand
GTCCCAAGACTTTGCCTTGCATTTCATTGAATCCCTTATACTTTGTAGCATCATGCTTGCAACCCTGTAACTAGGCAATCATTGGGTCTGGGCTACCTGTCACTACTTGAGCCAATTAAGCAGAGACAGGGTTGAATTATATATGAGCATTTATTCCAATAATGCCAACAGTATGGGAGAGCAGCAGGTCATCCTCAAAAATCTGCTCTGCCCCACACCATAAACCAGCTGCTTATATAAGGTAGAAGGACACAGATTACACAGAGAAGTAGGCAAAAGGGATAAGAATGGGTATGCAAAATGGGCAGTTTAAAGGTAATGCGGGCTGGGGGTTTGCAAAGTCCTGCAGGTATGCAAAGGGATGGGGTTTTCAAAGGGCTGATGCCTCTGGTTTCTGTAACAAGGTTGTTAATCTTTCCATGATAATAGGCAGCTCCTGGCTGTGGAGGATAGGCCAAATTTCCAGGTGAGCGCCCACATACCTTGTGCAACTCCCAGTCAGGTTAGAATGTGCTTTCTTTAATCAGAACAAAGCAATCATGGTGTTAACGTAAAAAACATACAAACCTGTAAAGAATTTTTGTGAGTTTATTTGAACCAAACTGTTGACAATTGCCGGGAAGCAGAATCTCAACGTATTGGAATAATGCTCTGGAGAATGGCAGTTTTTCACCTTGTTTTATACATTACTAGAGGCCCGATGCATGAAATTAGTGCAAGAGTAGGCCTTCCTTCCCCTGGCTGCCAGCACTGGCTTCCCTCTGGCACCCAAGACCTGGCTTCATCAGGAAGGATGTCTGGTCTAATTAGCATATCATGCTTTTATTATTATAGATAATCAAAGGAGAAGACATAAGTAGGTTACATGAGAAAGCAAAGCAGGGAAACCTCTGAGATTGGATATGAAGTAAAATGACAGACACATACTTCTTTTACTTAGGTGGGTACAGGATAGTTAACAGTCAACAATTAACATAATAGCAATAACAATGAAGGAATTTGTGGTATTGAAGTATGGTACCTATTTGCTTTGTTTAACAATGGACAGGTTACTTTGATTTTCTAAATTGTATAAGTCATCCCATTCGATTGAATGACTTATTGATTGAATGACTATCCCATTGATTGTGATCTTACTGGTTATCGAAGCACATTCTTCTGTACCTGGGAAACAGGACAGCACAATTACCCTAAATTGTTTTAGTGGCCACAGGTGGTGCGTTCCACCTGACTTAGTGGTCCCGAGGCCAGAACAGCACAATTACTCTAAATTACCTCGATGGCTCTAGATAACGTGTTTCATTCAACTCAGTGATCCGGAGACCCAAAACTGTAATCTAGATAACATGCCTAAATTTAACCCAGGTTACCCAAAGGCTCTAGATAATGTATTTCTGTCAATTCAGTGACCCCGAGACCCGAAACTGTAATTAACATGCTTAATTCTGCTTCTGTAATCTGCTTTTTTGCGAGCCAGGTGCCTCATTCCAAACCCTGAGATGTAATCAATACCTTTGTGATTTTTGCCTATATAAGTCTGGTTTTGCCACCATCTTATTACTATGAGATTTGGGAATGACCCCTCATAGTCCCGGATTGCAATAAATGTGACTCTTTAATTCGACTTCTTGAGGCGTCCTTCTGTGATTCGCGGGGTACATTACAACATTTGGAGGCCCCAGCGAGATACAGCTCCCTAGGGGTGCTGTTTCGGACGCAAAGGGAGGAAAAACCTCCCCTGAGCTGTTCGTGGAGACTGAGGGGTCTCCAGGGGGTGCGCAACCTGAGAAGTTCCAGGGCCCCGGAGAACTCCCTTCGGATCCGGCGAACGGGCAGGGGACGTTGGCCCGTCCCTACAAAAATTCATCGGAGTCACCTGAAAAACCTCTAGAGGTAAGCTCTGGATTTCTGGGACCGGTCACTGGTGGTGGATTGTGAGAAGGGCTGGACGCGGCCTGACTTCTCCTTCCCTGGTACCCCTGAGACGTCAGAGGGTACTTCTGGCCTTGGTTTTCTTGGTTTTTGGTTGTTTGTTTGTGCTTGGTTTTTGGATTTAGATTTGTTTGTAAGCCTTTTTGGCTTTGGTTTTTGTGAGTCTTTTTTGGTTTTATTTGTTAGCCTTTTTGGTTTTGGTTTTTGTTTGTGAGTCCAATCTATTTGTGAGTCTGATGTGTTTAAGCTGTCGATTTTGTCATTTCGCCGAAATCCTCTTGGAGGACATTGAATGGTTCTTTCCTTCCTCTTTAACTTTTGGGGGATTGTGTGAATGGATTACTGATCTAGGTTATCAAGGATCTCTGTTCAGGGACTTGTCCTGTATCTGGAGGAATGGCTTCTAGACGGTATTCACCGTCTCTGGGACTTCCAGGAGGGAAGTCAAAACTCGGACTGGCTAAGGGTTCGAATCTGGCCTATCTTTTAAAAAAAGGTAGAAGAGAAGCGTTCCTAGGCAGTTTTCTACTGCCTCTGTTCAGGGACTTGTTCTGTATCTCGGCACAATTGAAACTGATTTGTTGGTATTTTGTGGTATAAATGTGGCGTGCGCCTGTGTAAAAGTGTTTTTGTTTGTTTCTGTTTTGTTTTGTTTCTTTTGAAAAAAACAAAAAACAACCTTCTGAACATCTCCTGAGTTTCCGTGGTTAATGGGGAATGTTATCTGTCTTTATTGTTTAAAATGTGTCTTTGTTGTTTAAAATGTTTAGCTAGTGAAATTTCTGTTTGTGTCTCTTAGAAAATATGAATGTATTGCTAATCTGAGGAATGTCAATTATTTACATGTCACCTAAAAATTAAGGTTAAGAGTTCTAACTAACTGGAAAGCATAGCTTTGGTGTGATGGGAGGAGGATAAAGAGAAATACTTAATAGAAGGTCTGAGGCATGGTTATGCATTTTTGAAGGACATAGAAAGAAAGTTTGAAGGCTAATTTGAAAGTATGAAATTTGTGAAGGTTTTGTATGTGATGAGAAGGAAAAGAGAAATGTTGAAAGAAAGTTAAATGCATGATAGGCCAGTAAGCTGGGACAAGTAAAATAGGGAAACTGAGCAGAAATGCTATCTTCCCTAAACAAAGGTTAAATAGATCATGTCAATCTGATTAGTGTCATTTGCTGTCCACACCCAAGGACAAATGTAGTTAGAAAATAAGCCTTGTTTTGATTAGTTCTTTTATTCAGGTATTTTTTAAGGAGGAGGCAACCCGGTCCCTCCCTGCAACATGGGTAATAGCTCCTCCTCAAACTCAAACTTGACTGTCTTAAAATGTATGTTAAGGAATTTTAAAATTGCTCAAACCTTGCTGCCTTGGGTCCAGTTCTGCGTGTGTAAGAAGGGACAGAGTAAGGGTTAGTAGCAGGAGTGAAGAGGCAGGCAGGGCAGGAGCAGGCCAGAAGAAGCTGGCAAGGCCATCCAAACCACCCAGCCGCTATTGGCCAGAGCCGCCTGAGGCAGACCTCCTCGGACTGGCAACAGCTGACTCTGACTAGGACGGACTGGGCTCTTTCCAACTGGGCCTCCATGAGCCGATGGTCGAAATGAAAATCGGGGGCCAGACTGTGAACTTTATGGGTGATACAGAGGCAGAGCACTCAGTAGTTACTCAGAAGGTAGCTCCCCTCTCAGGACAGGAAGTCACCATTATTAGAGCTACCGAGACCACAGCTGCAGACTGTTCTGCCGCCCCCGCCGATGTCAGTTAGGCAGCCACCAGGTGGTTCATGAATTCTTGTATTTGCCAGTTGATCTGGTCCCTCTAATGGGCAGAGACCTTTTAGCCAAAATGGAAGCAGAAACCACTTTTGCCCCAGATGGCTCAGCACAGCCTTGCCTAGGTGAAGAGACCTCTCCAATGATCCTGTCCTTATCAGTGCCGAGAGAGGAAGAATGGAAACTTTATATCCCCCAGTCAAAGGCCCTCACATCTGTTCTTGTCAGGCCTCCATCAGGGGACTTGGGCAGTGTTTCTGTTATCTGCTCTAGATCCCAAGACTGTGAAAGTATTTGTTCACTGAAAGGGTGTAAGTGTAGATGTTTATTTGATGTTTGTATGTCTACTTAGGTATAATTATTTGTTCATGTAAGTGTGGAAGTCTGTGAGAGAAAAAAAAAAAATGTTTGATTTCAGGCTGAATGCTCTGACCGATAGCAAAATGCCCTTTCCCAAGGGCGCTTGCTCTCTGTCAGAGGTGGAATCTGCCCGCCTAACTAGTAAAACTTTCTGTCTATGTTTGTGTACTAGGAACTTTGATTTGCTCTGTGATATTTCTGTGTTGGGTTGAGATTTTAGAATTCTGGGGTAGATTTAAAGGTATTTGTGGCTTTTCTTGTCTGATTGGGACATTCAGGGGTGGGGCTCACAGTTCCTCAGGGCAGAGATTTTATGGGCCCTTCCCCCTGCCTGTGCTGAATTAATCTGTAAAGGTGGGCGGGAATGAAGCTGGTCAAATGTATTGGAAGGGTTGCTGCTAGCAGAGGAGGGGCTGAAATCCCCTTCCAGTGCACTCTCTTGGGAGAGACCTGATCGCTGCTCTGTCACAGGGGACGGGTACGATAGCAGGGGCCTGGTACCCAACCCACTGCCACAGGAGCGCTTTGTAACATGCCGGGCGTGTTTCCCCTGGCCAGCTAAGGGCTGCTGGCCCCCACCATGCCACCATTGCTGGCTGGAGGCAAGCGCTTTTTCCCAGTGGGAACAGAGAGAAAAGGGCTGCCAGATGAAAATGCTTTTCCCCCGTGGCAGGAGCACCTCCACTGGTCACCTGGGGACCTCTGCCGAGCTCCCCCGCCTCCACCTATCTGGCTCCCATCTCCCGCACCCTCTGCTCACCGGGATTGTAATTGCCTCTCATCCCCTGAGGGGTTATTTTGATTAGGCGCGAGGAGGGAAATTTCCCTGTGCCTCCTTGTGCCTCCCTGCGCCCCAATGAGATCCAAGGCCTCCTTGGACACTTTTCACCGTGTTCTGTTGGGGGTTTGGGGGGGGGGGCTTGAAAGGCAGCAGCTAAAAGTTGGGGCTTAAAAGGCAGCAGTTAGAAAAGGAAGCTCCAAAAATTAGAAGGATTTGAAGGAATGAATCAGTCACAGCTGGTAGAGGTAGCCCAGAAAGTCTTTAACTATAGGGACACCACAGAGGAGAAATAGGGCTTAAGGAAAGAAAAGGCCGGCAGCAAAGTAGGAAGGAATTAGTATGCCTACTGTAGGAAGTGGGGGCACTGGAAGATAAATAGGACCCCCAAGTTAGTTTCCTGGTGTGTTCTGGAGCAGCCTATTCAGTCTTGACAGAGCCAACGGGACCCATAACATCTAAGAAGACATCGGTCCAGGGAGCCACCGGACAAACTGCCTTTTTCCTTGGACATCAAAGAGGACTGTGGACCTTGGAAAGAACACGGTAACTCACTCATTTCTGGTCATGCCAGTTTGCCCGTACCCCTTTCTTGGACGTGATCTCTTGCAGAAACTACAAGCCACCATATCCTTTGAGAGGGATGGAGCACACTTCACTGTGGATCCAAGGAACCCAGGCCCGGACCCATTCTCCCCTGGCCGCATTCTTCTAACCTGTCCTCTCTCAGATGAATATCTCTTGCAGGAAAGGGCCAATGTGACTCTGCTTACTTGGGGAAATTATGTCTCTTTCCCATGGTTTGGGCAAAAA
>NW_005881658.1:0-5657 GCF_000147115.1 Myotis lucifugus | reverse complement strand
CCATTCTTTTCTGGCCTGATGTGTTTCTGTTGAGAAATCACTTTGATAGTCTAATGGGAGATCCCTTGTATGTAACTTTCCGTCTCTCTCTTGCAGCCTTTAAGATTCTCTCTTTGTCCTGAACACTTGCCATGGTAATTATGATGTGTCTTGGTGTGGGTCTTTTCGGATTCACCTTGTTTGGGACTCTCTGGGCTTGTGTGACTTTTTTCTTCCCCACCTCAGGGAAGTTTTCTGATATTATTTCTTCGAATAGGTTTTCTAATCCATGTTCATCTTTCTGTTGTTCTGGCACCCCTATTATTTGTATGTTGTTTCGTTTCATGTTGTCCCAAAGCTCCCTTAGGCTCTCCTCCTGTCTTTTAATTTTTTTCTCCATCTGCAGTACAGTTTGGGTGTGTTTTGCTTCCTTGTCTTCTAATTCACTAATTCGGTCCTCCGCTTCTCCCAGTCTACTGTTGATACTTTCAATGGTGTTTTTTATTGCAGCTATGTCGCTCTTCATTTCTTCTTGGGCTTTACTTAAGTTGTTGATTTTTTCATCTGTTTCTTCTAGCTTCTTGCATAAGTAGTTGATTTTTTCATCTGTTTCTTCTTGCTTCTTGCACATTTGGTGCATGTACTCTATGACCCTTATTCTGAATTCTTTTTCGGTCATGTTGCATATCTCTGTCTCACTTAGCTGCTTTTCTGGCGAGTCCGCCTTCTCTTTCCTTTGGGGGTTTCTTTGTCTACCCATGTTTGATCTCACTGACATATCTAGTTGTTGAGTCATTCAGTGGCTGCTCCCTGGGTGTCAGTGGCTGCTCCCTGGGTGACAGTGGCTCCTCGGGCTGTGGTTGCTCCTTGGGCGGTTGTGTTAGCAGCGGCTCCTCCGTTGATAGCAGGGCCTCTGGTGGGTGTTGTTCACAGCTGTGGTGGCTCTTCTGGCTGGTGGAGGGAGGCTTCACACACAGCAACTGTTCCCCAGACAGAGCGTGTGGTGATCAGGAGGCCGCTGTTGCTTGAATCATTCCCTGGAGGGAAGCAGGTCTCCTCTGAGTTCATGTAGTCGCGCTGCTTGAGAGCCGTTGCCTCCGGGTTAGTAGCCGATCTCTGGATGTGGATAACAGCTGCTCAAGATGGCAAGGCCTCGCGGCTGAGCTGGCGCCCAGGGGGAGGTTTCAGCCTCAATCTCTAACCATCCCCATTTTCTAGGAGTTCTCTGTCTTTCCTGGCTGCAGACTGTTTCTCAGCTGAATCTCCTCTCTTTGTTCGGGCTGTATGTTACCCGTTTCAGCTGCTCAGCCTTATCTGCTCTGGGACAAAGCACCAACACGTCCGTCTAAACCTCCGCCATTTTTTTCCAGGCCCTAGTTGTTTAATAACATGCTATTTAGCCTTTAAGTGTTTCAAATTTTTTATTGTTTTTATTATAGTTTATTTCTAATATTATGCCATTGTGATCTGAGAAGATACTTGATATGATTTCAATCTTCTTGAATTTGGAAAGACTTTGCCTGTGTTTCAATATGTGGTCTATCTTTGAAAATGTCCTATGTGCACTTGAGAAAAATGTATGTTGTGTAACTTTGGTGTGAAATGTTCTGAAGATGTCGATTAAGTTCATCTGATCTAGTGAGTCATTTGGGATTGCTGTTTCTTTGTTGATTTATGTCTGGAGAATTTATCCAGTGATGTCAATGGGGTATTAAAGTCCCCTACTATGATCATATTGCTCTCGATCTCTCTCTTAATATCTTCCAAAAGTTTATTTTTGTGTGTTTTTTAAATGTGTTTTGGTGCTCTTGTGTTGGGTGCATATATGTTTACCAGAGTTATATCCTCTTGTTGTATTGATCACTTTAGTATTATGAAGTGGCCTTCCTTTTCTCTTATTATGGCCTTCACTTTGAAGTCTATTTTGTCAGCTATAGATATTGCTACCCCAGCTTTGTTTTTATTTCCATTTGCCTGAAAAATATTTTTCCATTCCTTCACTTTCAGTCTGTCAGAGACCCTTGTTCTGAGGTGTCTCTTGTTGAGAGCATATATGTGGGTCATATTTTCTTATCCATTCAGCCACTCGATGTCTTTTGATTAGAGCATTTATTCCATTTACATTTAAGGTTATTATTGATAAGTACTGGTTTGTAGCCATTTTTATTCTTTATGCCTATGTTCCTTCTTCCCTTTCTATTTCTTCTTTTTACAACAGTCCTTTTAGCACTTCTTGCATTCCTGTCTTGGTAGTGATAAACTCCTTCAGCTCTTTTCTTTCTGGGAAGCTCCTGATTTCCCCTTCAATTTTGAATGATAGCCTTGCTGGATAGAGTATTCTTGGATTCAGTCCCTTGCTTTGCATCACTTTATATATTTCATTCCATTCTCATCTGACCTGATGTGTTTCTGTTGAGAAATCACTCAATAATCTAATGGGAAATCCTTTGTAAGTAACTCTCTGTCTCTCTCTTCCAGCCTTTAACATTTTCTCTTTGTCATTTTCCCCATCTAAAGTCAACTTCTTGTAGATGCTAATCACATGTACAAAACACTTTCTTAGCAATGCCTATTTTCATGTTTGGATAACAAACTGGGTGCTATAGCCTGGCATAGTTGACATAGAACTGATCTTCACAGGCTTGGAACAGGAAAGAGTTGATTTTAACATCTATGTTCATCAGGGATATTGGCCTATGATTTTCTTTCCTTATAGTGTCTTTATCTGTTTTTGAAATAAGAATTATACTGGCTTTGTATAAAGATCTTGGAAGTACTCCTTCATCTTGGTTTTTTTGGAGTAGTTCAAGGAGGATAGGTGTAATTTTTCTTTGAATATTTGGTAAAACTCCCCTGTGAAGTTATCTGAGCCAGGGCCTTTGTTTTCTGGGAGTGTTGTTGTTGTTGTTGTTTTATTACTGCTTCTATTACATTGGTAGTTATCAGCCTATTTAAATTTTCTGCTTCTTCCTGATTTAATTTTGGAAGGCTATATTTTTCTAGGAATTTCTCCATTTCATCCAAGTTGTTCAGCTTGTTGGCATATAGTTGTTCATAGTTATTGCTTACAATCCTTTGCATTTATATGGCATCATTGCTATATTGGTTCTTTAATTTCTGATTTCATTTATTTGGGTCCTCTTTGTTTCTTGATGAGTCTGGCCAACAGTTCATCAATCTTGTTTATCTTTTCAAAGAACAAGCTCTTGGATTCACTCACCTTTTGTACTTTTTTTTTTATTAGTCTCTATGTCACTTATTTCCACTCTGATCTTTATTATTCCCCTTCTTCTATATTCTCTGGGCTGTTCTTGATTTTTCCTGTCTAATTCACTTAGTTGTAGGGTTATAGTTTATTAGTGCTGTTTCTTGTTTCTTGAGGTAGGGCTGTAATGCTCTGAAATTCCCTCTCAGAACCGCTTTCTCTGTGCCCCAAGGACTTGGGGTGTGTATTCATTTTCATTTGTTTCCAGGAAATTTTTAATTTCTTGCTTGATCTCATTAGTAACCCATTCATTGTTTAATAACATGCTATTTAGCCTCCATGGATTTGAGTTCTTTTGAGTTTTTTATTGTAGTTTTATTTATAACTTCATGCCATTTTGATCTGAGAAGATACTTGGTATTATAGCAATCTTCTTGTTTTGTGTGCTAACATGTGGTCTATCTTTGAGAATGTTGCATGTGTGCTTCAGAAGAGTGTATGTCTTGTTGTTTTGGGGTGAAATGTTATGTAAATATCAGATCCATCTGATCTAGTGTGTCATTTAAGGCCTCTGTTTCCTTGAAACTCTTACAAAGAGTTAAAAATAATGTTTATAAAAATGCTGAATGACCTCAGGAGATAAATATATAAATTTAGTGAGAAGTTTAAGAATAAGAACATATAAAAGGGAACCAAACAAACAGAAGGATGCAATAACTAAAATTTAACAAAGTAATAATACACTAGAGCAGTGTTTCTCAACCTTCCTAATGCCATGACCCTTTAGTACAGTTTCTCATGTTGTGGTGACCCCCAATTTCATTGTTACAAATTGAACATAATTAAAGCATAGTGATTAATCACAAAAACAATACATAATTATATATGTGTTTTCTGATGGTCTTAGGCGACCCCTGTGAAAGGGTCGTTCAACCCCCAAAGGGGTCACGACCCACAGGTTGAGAACCGCTGCACTAGAGGGAATCAATAGCAAATTAGGTCATGCCTAAGAACAAATCAGCAACTTGGAAGACAAGGCACTGAAAAACACACCATCACAACCAGAGGAAAAAGAGAATTTAAAAAGTGAGGATGTTAGAGGGACTTCTGTCACAACATGAAGTGTACCAACAATTGCATTATAGCAAAGAAACAGAGAGAGAAAATGACAGAAAAGCTATTTAAAGAAATGACTGAAAACACCCAAACCTAGTGAAGAAAACAGACATATAATTTAGCAAGTACACAAAGACCCAAACAAGATAAACCCAAAGAGGCCCAAACCAAAACACATCATAATAAAAATTCCAATAGCTAAAGAGGGAAGCTTAAAAATAACAAAAGAAAAGTAACTAGTTATTTACAAGGGACCTTGTAGTAAGACTGTCAGCTGATTTTTCAACAAAATATTTTCAGGACGGAAAAGGAAAGCACAATATAATCAAATTGTGAAGGGGGGAGGATACTGTCAAGCAAGAATACTGTACTTAGAAAGGTTATTACCCATAATTGAAGGAGAGAAAAATATTTTCTCAGGTAAGCAACAACTAAAAGAGTTTATCACCACTACATTGGCTTTACAAGAAATGTTAACGGGAATTCTTTAAACAAAAAAGGTCAAAACTAAAAATAAGAAAATATTATAAAGGAAAAAATATCACTGGAATACCTATCCAGTGATGTCAGTTGGGTGTTAAAGTCCTCTACTGTAACTGTATTATTGTTGATCTCTCCCACAGGGTTGGGGGGGACAAGAAGAGATAAACCAAAAAACTTATATATACTTATATAAATAGCCCATGGACACGGGCAATAAGGTAGTGAAGCCCAAGGTGGTGGATGGTGGTGGGGGGAAGGGTGGATGGGATAAATCTATCTGTAATACTATCAACAATAAAAATACATTTAAAATGAAAAAAAAAGTAATGTCTGGAAAATTTGTATAGCTCATCAACTAAAGCATAAATAAGGTTGTTATTTGAAAAATAATGTAAATGTGTCTTAGAAGTATTAAAATTACTTAAAACTAAAATTTTTGTTTTCTGCATTTAGGTGCTACCATATTGATGCATATATTTTTTACAATGGTTATATTTTCTTGTTGAGTCATTCCCTTTATTATTATGTAGTGACCTTCTTTGTTTCTTATCATGGTCTTTGTTTTGAGGTCTATTTTGTCGGATATGAGTATTGCTACCCCAGCTCTTATTTCTTTTCCATTTGCATGGAAAGTTTTTTCCATCTTTTCATTCTCAGTCTGTGTGTATCTTTTGTTTTGGGGTGTGTCTCATGTAGACAGCATATATATGGGTCATCTTTTCTTATCCACAGCAACCAGACAAGAAAAGCAGATAAAGACATCCAAATTGGGAATAAAGAAGTAAAATTCTTTTTTCTTTTTTTGCAGATGACATAATACTATATTTAGAAAACTGTAAAGATTCCAAAAAACTGTTGGAAATAATAAATGAAT
>NW_005881657.1:0-5657 GCF_000147115.1 Myotis lucifugus | reverse complement strand
AAACAATCACATTAGTGATTACAGCCAGGTTGGCACAAAAAAACTGACTATTTGATCTTGAAAGCGCAACATTTTATTTTGGCTTGAGGTGGACAGATACTTACAAAGGGCAGTGTAGCAGTGAAGAGCTGAAAACTATAGTCAGCCTGTTTGATTTTGAATTTCTATTCCACTAACTAGTGATATAAGCTTGGGAAATTTTATTAATCTCTCTGTACTTCAGTTTCCTCATCTGTATAATGGGGATAGTAACAGTAGATCTGCCATAGGCTGGTGTGAGGATTCTATGAGATAATTCATGTGAAGAGCTTAACAAAGGGCCTAGTGGCTCTGTTGTTAGGACAATCACCGTTCCCAGGGCCAAAGTAGTTCACTCACCAAGATGAGTGTCCATCACCTTCGCACAGTATTTGCACATGGCATCCAGGTCATTCAGCTGTCCTTGAAGGAAGGAAATTTGGGCTTCTAATTCTTCTTCCTAAAATGAAGCAAGTAAAGATATGGAAAATTTTAAAAAATCAAATAAAATCCTCAAAGTTCTCCAATGATCTGGACTATTTTAAAGAAGTACAATGTCTTTTCAGTCCTAGATAAGGCATAACAAAATAGCAAATAAACACGAGCAAACCCACTACTGCCACTACCAGTAAGATGGAGAAAGGGTAAAACAGAGGCTGAGAAAACCTGGACTTTTCCTAATTGAATGCTAGCTTTGTGCCATGCGTAAATGTTTACCCCTACAAAAAAGTACATAAAGTATCTTCTATAACTACCGAGTCCCACAAATCGGGAGAGTAAATTGGATTTCAGTGAGCCATACTCCCCAGGCAGCTGGTACAAAAAAATTACATTTTCTCTCACACACATTTGGGAAACTGAAGATTTCCATTTATATAAGACAAATCTCATCACTTTCCAGACAATGATAATCTCTTAAAAAGTGAGATTTCCCCAAAGCACTTGGAAAAGTTTTGTCCCTGCAGCCCATAAATAGCTGCTCTTACATTTCCTCTCTTGATATGACACTGGAGCATTTTATTTATTTGATCGTTTCTAGGAAAAATACTCTGGGTTGAGTAATTATCTAAATGGTAAAAGACAATCTAACTGTAACAAAAGGAAAAGTCTGTTGCTTTTTTTTTAAAAGAAAAATGATACACGTAAAAAATTTCCCCTGGATATTTAGAAGATTAAGGGAGTTTTTCTCAGAGAAAGAGAATTATCCTCATTAGGTAGGATACTTTAAACCAAGTGAGCTAGAATACAAAGGAAATATTTTGCTGGAGCTGGAACAGGCTAGAAAATTGATTTTTCAGTTTTAGATGCTTGTCCTTTCACATAAAAATCCTGTGTCATTAAAAAGAAGGAAAGAGAAACCTACTGAGCTTTGCTTTTCCTTAGAGACCGAGTATAATTTGACTTATAGATGGAAATTAACAGTTGAAAAGGTTACTTGTAGGTGTATTCCATTTTAGCAACACACATATACAGCACTGAAAAGTACTGTTTCTAACTGCTGCCTGGAGACTAGCCCTTAGGAATATGCATTTGAAAGCTTGACACAGAAAATAGAGCAGTAGTTTTAAAAACAAATTATTGAGACGAGTCCACTGTAGGATAACACCAGCACTAACCATGTTCTTTACAAATCCCACCAAGTAAAGACAAATGCCACCAGAAGAAGCTCAGCCAAGGGATGATGACAGGGGCCTGTAGGAAGGTGGTGCCACCTTCCCGACTCTTCGGCTGGGCTTTAAGGTGGAAAAGGATGAGTGTTTCAGGGTATTGTTCTTTTTTCCCCCTTTGTTTTGGCTGAGTTTCCCTGTTCTATCAGGACACTGCAGGAGAAAGAACACTGCGCGTTGGTTAATGATAGTTGTGGTTAGTTCCCAAAGATGGCCACCATCTAGTCCTTCCCTCATTGTACACCCTGTTCCCTCCCCATGAACCTGGCTGACCTTGTGACTTGTCTTAATCCAGAGAATACAGCAGAAGTCAAACTGGGCCAGTTTGGCACTAGTGTAAGAGGCCTGCTGACTTCTGCTCTCACTGGAAGAAGATAACTACCATGTTGTAAGGAAGTTCAGGCTAGAATACTGAGACAGGAGAAGAAATGCGGAGAGAAAGAGGCCACAAGAGAAGCTCTGAGTTCTAGACATGGGGATGAAGCCTTACTGGACCTTTCTGCTCAACCCATGTGAAGTCAGCCAATGAGTGACTCAGTCAACGCAGTCAACATCCTGTGGAACAGAACAGCCCACCCGAGCCTTATCCAAATGCTTGACCCATCAACCCTGGAGAAACAGTAGTGCAGCTGTTTGAGGACTGGACTTCTGGAGTGGTTTGTTGTTCAGCAACAGGTAACTGAGACAGTGGTAGCATGGAAAGAACACTAGGTGGGTATATGGCCTTAGGAAATTTGAGTTATATTTCTGACCCTTCCATTTACAAGTCATGCAACTTTAAGTAATCCTCTACCCAACCTGGGCCTAACTTCAGCACTCTCTGGAGGAGGTACAAGTCTGACACCATGCTCTCAGGGAGCTTACAAGTGTGTAGTTGGAATAAGAAAGACACATAAATTACTAGAGAATGAGGTAGAATACATGAAAAAATTGTAATTAAATAAAAATAACGGCTGTGGGACGCCCGGTCCCTGCTTCCTGTCCCTTCTATTGAACAAGTCACCTTTTCAATGTGTTACTGGCACAAACCCAACCGGATGAGTAGAACCATACTGAGGTGAGAGCTGGGCAGTCTGTTACAAGAAGGGGGCTGGCTGTGGCCTGAGTTTTCCTCACATGTGACCACGGAGTAGGGGGCTGACAGCTCAGAGTGGGCAAAGGGCACCAGGCATACACTACCTCCTGGCTTTAAAACATCTTCTCTCTTGTGTTAGTTTAACTTACTAGTAGATTAATCAATCATTCGTTAAAAACACAAAAGCCCTTGGCAACTTGAGTCTGAAAGCTCATCCAAAGACCCAGTATATGAGATAAGAAGAGCATTCTGGTTGAAAGAGGTTGAGGGGTCCAGGATCATCTTCTATTTGGAAGTTAGAAATCAGTGTCTTATTCCTCTAAGTTCGCCTCATCTAAAACATTCCTAAACCCTCAACTATCACTCAGAATTTATAAATAGGAATGAAATCACTTGGAGGCAAAAAGGTGACTTGTCATTTGTTCTTCACTATATAATTACAGATAAAAGAAAGAGCCAAGAATCAGGCTTCTAAAATTGTGGAACTGATTTCATGCTGCTCTCTTAGCTTCTCATGCTCTACTCTCCTCCCAACTAACATGCTTTAAACACTGGCAGCTCCAGTCACTTGTTTTCAGTAAACTGGCCCTCTGTGATAAAAAACAAGTGCTTGGCTAATTGCCTTGTGGTTTTATGAAAACAGTAGTGTAATTTTTAGGTATAAACAAGACATTAAGAAAAATCTTTAATATACAGCAGGTCCTCGAATAACATCTTTTCACTCAATGTCATTTTGTTATAAAGTTGATGAGATGCCATAGGAACTAGATTAACTCTTGTTTTTATCAATTGGCCTATAGTACAATTGGCTTTGTTGTAGTTGTTTCACGTAAAGTCACAGAACCCATCGATGATGCCAAGTGAGGACTTACAGATTTACCTCTGCACATATGTTTCCCTTGCCTGCCAATACAGAAGGGAGGATGAGGGCCACTCCATTGGAAGAGAAAAAAACCTAGCATCTAACCTTTCTATAGTGATTGCAATATTGCAGACACTAAGCTTTGCATGCATTAAATCATTTACTCCTCACCACAAACTTATAAGGTGGATTCTCTCATTCTCTCCTACATGAAACATGGTCTCCTCCTTTGTAAACACATTCTTGGAAGTATATGCAAGTTTTAGGCAGCTAATTGAGAACCCAAGTCCCTGGCTTACTACTTCCACTGAATAATCTCATATCTCAGTTTCCTTTAAAAGAGATTCAGCAATTACCATGTTAAGTCCTAACCCCAAAATTACTTACTAAATTGTTTTCCTTCCAAAAATTAGGCCTAATTGGTTGTGTTCTGTTTTGTTGTTTGCTGAAAGATTTTCATTTTCACTGTATCTGAAGAAATGATTATTCAGAATTTGCTTTTTAAAAGTGGTGTTTCCATTCACCCAAATAGCTTAGGTGTTGTTATACTTCTACTCAAATATTTTATATCTCAGTTTTTTAATTCTTTTATAATATATGAATTTTATATATCAATTTTGTTAAATGATTTTATGTTTTTCTACTACTGTATATAATAGGACAAGCTTTTGTAGTTTATTATTTATTCACTTATTCATTAATTTACTCAATGAATACATTTGTGTTAGGCCTTGTGGAAAATACAGTAACAAATGAGACATGAATTCTGGCCTCTGACTTTAGAAGGATAAGACCTAATACTTGTACATAATGATAACAGACGAGTGAGGAACCTGCATAATAGCTCTGGGAAGGGCAGATGCCTTCCAATGTATAGAGATAGAAATAAAAGCAGATTTTCTGGAAGAGGCAGTATTAATGGGTCTTAAAGATGAAGGGGACGTGGTCCAGAAGAAATGATGGATAAAGATGTTTTAGGAGGCAAGGACCCAGTAAACAAAGGAGTCAGAAAAGTGTGGGACCTGTGCAGAGCCAGAGCTTGGAGAAGAGCAGAAGCTGAGGTCTGGCAGAAAGTCTTCCCTTCCTTTTTCATTTATCCCGATTACATTTTTACTTCAGATGATGTTTTGGGGGATGGGGATTGATATGCAGACCGTGCTCGTAAAGATGACAGGCTGAGCAGTGTCCTTGTCCATGGACTAATGAAAACCCTGGGTCCTTGGTGCAGGAGAAAAGTGAGGCAGGAAGAGCACCGGGTGGAGATCTGCTTAGCTTCCATGCAGTACTTCAGATCACAAGAGAGGCAGACAAGAGAACCCACACCGACTGCAGGCAGCAGGAACAGGCTAAATACAGAAACCAGGAGGCAGGAAAGATGCCCAGTCTTTTTTGAACAGATGGGTGAACAAGAAGTGGGAAGTGAAGGAAATGGAAAGCCTCGAGGAGAAAAAGTGGGAAGGCCATGGATGTTCTGAGGAAGCTGTGGTGCACACAAGGGCCAAATACTCACACATGGTGTGGATGAAAACCAAGCCAGAGCATATGGTGTTGGCAGAGGAAGACACCACCAAGGGGAAAAATACATGGAAGAAGAGCACAAAGAAGACTTGAGAGTATAAAAGTCAGTGGTACAGCCACGCTAGAGAGCAAGTGGAATATGATCGAAAGCCCTGGAACCAGCATGTGCCATGTCTGTAACCCTGACCCGACAGCAAGCTCTCTGAGCCTCAGTTTCCTGTCTATAAAATAAGGATAACAATAATACCTACTTCACATGATTGTCGGAGGATGTACTTTGCACAGTGCTTGGCACATGGTAAACACTCATTAATGTTCATGTTGTTGTTGTCTCTAGATTATTAATACAATTCTAGAAAGTTACTCCAAGGAACTATGGATATATGCCAAAAAATAACTCCCTGGATATTCATCACACATTCAATGGCAACATGAACACACACACACACTCCACACAAATCCTACATGTCTAATGATAGGTGACTTCTGTAATGTGTAGTACCATTCATAAACAGAA
>NW_005881656.1:0-5657 GCF_000147115.1 Myotis lucifugus | reverse complement strand
TTAAGGGGGGGGGAGGGGGTAAGGAGCGCCTCCTCCCTGCAGGTTTAGGGGTTAAAGTCTCTGTGGGGTGGTTCCCCTTCTTGCCTTGGGAGCCTGTGCAGGACCGAGATGGAGTCTGCGGTCCTCACTACCCGGGCAGAGCCTGTTTCGGGGGGGCCACCCGCGGGAGGGGCGGCCTGGGACCCACCCGTGAGCTCTTCCACTTCCCGACAAGCCCCGGGCCAGCCGGCCTGCCCGTCCGCTGCCCCCCTTCCTGAAGCAGGTCGGGGTGCGGTTCCCGGGCCGAGGAGGGCCTGGCCCCGGGGTTGGGCTCCTGCCTTCCCTTCCTCCCGGACGATGACGAGGCAGAGAAAGCACGTCCAGCAGCAGCTCCTGCCTGGATGGGGGACAGACGCTGGTGGGGCTCCCTGGTGGCCCTGGGGTGAGCCTCAGCCGGGGCTGAATCGTGTCCCCACATCCGTGTGTTGAAGTCCCAACCCCAGGACCCCGAATGCAGCCACGCTGGGAGGCCGGGTCCTTACAGGGGGTAGTGAGCGAGGCCCTGGGCCCGTCCATCTGAGGGCGCCTCGTGGGAGAAGGACCAGCAGGGACGCCGACACCAGAGGTCAGGCTTGTGCGGCCCAGGGAGGGGGTGGCCTCACACACCAGGGGGAACCCCAAGGACACCCCCTGCCACACCTGGACCTTGGCCCTCCGGCCCCCAGAAGCACGAGAAAATGAAGCTGTCGTTTAAGGACTCGGTCGGGACACTTTGTGTTGGCCGCCCGCGCAGGTGGGCAGGCGCCCTGGACAGGGTGGCGGGCGTCCTGGGGTGGGCACGTCCCCGCTGTGTGTGCCCCGCACATGCCCTCCTCTGGGGCTGCTCCTCTTCCACCCCCTGCTCCCGGGGCCATGGCGCACCCGCCCGCCGAGCCTCCGGGGCTGGCCCAGCTGGCACGCGGTCCGGGCGCGGGCAGCTCCTCATTTGTCTCCACTAATGAAGCCCAGTGGAGCCCCGGCCGGGCGCGCTGCCGCGGCCACTTCCTGCCCCCCCCTCACCTCCAGCGAGAGACCGGCAATTAACCGAGAGGAAATCGCTGTCTCACGCCGGCCCTGGGCCCCGGTTCTGGACACCAGCTTCTGGGCTGTCGGGCTGTGGGCTCGGCCCAGAGCGATGATCCCTCTTTTCCTAACAACAGGAAAGGACGCATGGAGGCCGCGGGTCACGGAGATCTGCTCTGTGAGGTTTTATTTAATTGATTGCAGAGAGGAAGGGAGACGGGAGAGAGAGAACATCGCTGATGAGACAATCACTGACCAGCTGCCTCCACTGCCCATGTGCCCGGACGGGGAATCGAACCGTGACCTCCTGGTTCACAGGCCGATGCTCAACCGCTGAGCCACGCTGGGCTGTCGCTGCGAGTGTTTTGAGGGATAGAATAAAGGGAACGTTAAGTCTCACAGCAAGTGATGCCCCGCAGAGGCACACCCCTGCATGCTCCCCCCTCCGCCCCCCGTGGGCACCTGGTTTGCATGGAGAGCAGACGATTTGGCTGCGTTTCAGGTTCCGTCGAGTGGTCTACGTGCTGCTGCTGTACGAGTCGGCTGAGAGCACCTGCGGACAGGCCTGCCTGCGTGAGCGGGACGTGTCTGGAACACGCCTTCCTGTTTCCGTGGTTGGAGGGGGTTTGGAGAGCAGGGTCTGGCCCGGCTTGGTTGAGGTGTGAACCTCCGCGGCTGCTGTAACAGAGGACCCCAAACTCGGTGGTGCCAACAGCAGCCCTGGGGGTCAGAGGCTGAACTGGGTCTGAGGGGCTGAGGTCGGGGTGCTGGCAGGGCTGGTTCCTTCCGGAAGCTCCGGGGGAGACTGCTCCTCGCTCCTTCCAGCTCCCTGGGCTTGTGGCCGCCTCGCCCCGTCGGTGTCCCCTCCTGCTTGGCCTCCCCCCTTGTGGGTGAAGTCTCCTTCCTTCCTCGCTCATCTAAGGCCGCGGGTGGCGTTGAGTGCCCGCCCGTAATTCAGGGTCATCTCGGACCCGTAACCTCGTCCGTCTGCCAAGTCCCTTCCGCCCAATGAGGTCACCTGACGGGGTCTGGGGATCGGGCAGGGACGCACCACAGTCCTCCTGTGGCTGGGAAGCTGGGAGGATCGGCCACACGGGGTCCTCGGGGCTGGTCTGGACTCGGACTGTGGGCGTCTGCCCGAGGGCCAGCGGCTGCAGACCCACTGGTTTGCCTGTTTCTTCCTCAGCCACGTCTGTGGGGAGAGATGGTGACTTCCTCCCCAGCTCCCCCCATTGCTTTCCAAAGCCGGGGTGCGATGGGATCACGATGGAGAGAGTCCCATAACAAGAGCCACCATTGTATCCCACCCCTAAAATTATCCTCTGTGGGCCGCAACATCCCCTCCCCCGCCGCCCCCCACTGAGGGTAGGATGACGGGGGAGTTTGTGGGTTAAATGAGAAAACACGCGGGGGCCGGCCCACGGAAAGCCTCGGGTCCAGCCTCGCCCGTCGCAGTGTCACTGTCAGGCGGCCTGATGGAGTGTCCGTACTCCCCGACGCTCCCCTGGGGTGGCTCTGTCCCAGCCCCGCTGCCCCCACCCTGGGTCAGGATGGCGTGGATGGGGAAGGACCGGGTCCGGCCCACAGGGACACAGCGGGAGGGAGAAGGAAGCGCCTTTTTGGCTCAAGGTGAACGTCCACCCCTCCGTCCGTCGCCCAGGGTGACCGGGGGGTGGGGCGGCCAGCAGGACAGTGTTGGCGGGGGAGGAAGAGAAAGGCCCGGGAGGTGGGGCGTGGTCTGGGCTGGACGGAGAAAGGCAGGCAGAGAAGGCCGAGCAAACGCTTTGACTAACAGTCCAGCTTCTCTTCTGTCTTTCGGGGGCAAAGAAATATTTGTGTATTTTCCCCAGTTCATTACATGCTCATCATGAAAATTGGAAAATATAAGAGAAGTACAAACAAGAAGACAAAAATCATTAATAACTCAGAGGTAATTGCTCAGCAATAAACACGCCTCCTTTTTTGGGCGTATAGTGTGGTGTGTGTTACGGGCTGCAGGGTGGCTCGCTCCATCCCGTCATAGATCCTGGCGAGGAGCTGCCACGGAGACAGAAGGTTAATAGAGAACCACGAGCCCTTCGCAGACAGCAAATTGGAAAACGGAGACAAACTCCTTGGAAATGATAAATGCCCCGAACGGGCCGAAGACAAACGAGAAATCTGAATATTCCCATAACCATTAAGGAAATGGAATTCAGTTCTTTATCTTCCTATAAAGAACACGCTGCGCCCAGACCGTCTCACGCCTCAAGGAATAGATGCTTTTATTCTTCCACAAAACTTTTCGGAGAGTATTTTTTGCGAAATCAACGTGTAAGACGTTAAAATGTTGCTATCAAAACAAAGGCCAGCGGAGGGAGGGAAATTCCCGGCTAACCTCAAGCGTGAACGTCGTGCAGAAATCCTAGAAACACGCTCACCGAAGGTGTCTGTGCCGACGGAGCTGGTTTCAGTCGAGAAAGCAAACACTGAGAACAGACCCATTTGTTTCCACATTAACAGCCTGAAGGAAAAATACGTTCAGCTCGATGTAGCGGAAGCGTTTACTTAAATCCAGTGCTCTTTTATGATGAAGCTCATCTCTCTCAACCTGCAAGACAGCCAGGAAGATTCTGAACACCTTTCGCTGACATCATTCCCAACAGCAAAACCACTAAAGCGGTTTTTTAAGCCAAGAATGTCCGCTGTCTTCTGCTATAACATGGCTGCTGTGATGGAGGAAATAAACGGAGCCATAAGACAAGAAAAATAAAAGTGTAGAGACCAAGAGGAATAAATAAAACTGTTGTAGAATGACATGCCTGTCTTGGAAAAATCCAAACTACTGTAGAGGCAAATTGTACATATCATTTAGAGTATTTAGGAAGATTACCGGATATAAGACCAGTATACAAGCTAATTGCATTTCTGCACAGCAGCATCAATGAATTAAACATTTAAATTAAGCAAATGCACTGTAAAAATAGCAATGGAAGTAAAAGGAAACTAAGAACAAATGAAAGATATGCAAGATCTTTGTAGTAATTAAAAAAAAACAATCAGGATTTTTTTAAAATTTATTTTATTTCAGAGAGGAAAGGAGAGGGAGAGAGGGATAGAAACACCAATGATGAGGGAGAATCATCCATTGGCTGCCTCCTGCCGCCCCACACTGGGGATCAAGCCCACAACCCAGGCCTGTGCCCTGACCTGGAATCGAACCCTGACCTCCTGGTTCATAGGTCGATGTGCAATCACTGAGTAACACTGGCTGGGCTGTTGTAAAAGCTTTAAAATACTGTAGAAGACATCCTTATGTCTTAAATAAATTGAGATCTACTGCTTATTTATGAATAGTTCACGGCGATATTGTAAACATGTCCTTCTCTCCGAATTGACCTGTAAGTGCCGTGCACTTCCGGTCCCAGTCCCAGGAGGGTGCTGTGTGGAGCTGTGATTTCAAAATTTATGTGGAAGAAGAAACGCCAAAAGTAGTCAAAATGCCCTGAAGAAGAAAGGTGGAACGTGGGGGCTGCTCACCTGTTCACGGTGACAGGGCACGGCCTGGCCTCGGGGGGGCTGGCTCGGCCTGGCTCAGAGGGCCCTGGAGGCTGGCGTTTGCCTGGCCTTGGTGACCCCCCTGAGCCCCCAACCTGCTGGCTTGGCCTCCCCTGAGGGTCTAGCCTGGGCCTGGGTCTCCCTCCGGCTTCCAGGCTGCCTGGCTGGCCACGGTTCTGCCTGGAGCCCAGTCCCCGAGAGCCACGGCCCGGCTGCCCAAAGCTGGGGACCAGCCCTCGGGGCCGGGCTCTGTAGGGTGGTTTCTGACCCACGGCCTCGACACCACGGCACCTCCTCCTGCAGCCGCGTGTTGGCGCCCCCCGGGGTAAAGCGGCGGGAACGACCCTGCCGGGTGGGGCCGTGGGACACATGCAACATCAAAAGGTAAAAATAATAGCCTGGCCAGCGTGGCTCGGTGGTTGAAGTCACCCTATGAACCAGGAGCTCAGGGTTCGATTCCCGGTCAGGGCACCTGCCTGGGTTGTGAGCTCCGTCCCCAGTGGGGGGCGTGCAGGAGGCAGCCGATCAATGACTCTCTCTCATCAATGATGTTTCTCTCTCCCTCTCCCTCTCCCTTCTTCTCTGAAATCGATAAAAATATATTAAAAGCCCTAACCGGTTGGCTCAGTGGATAGAGCATCAGGCTGCGGACTCAAGGGTCCCGGGGTTCGATTCCGATCAAGGGGCATGTACCTTAGTTGGCCGGCACATCTCCAGTGGGGGGGGTGTGCAAGAAGGCAGCTGATCGATGTTTCTCTCCCAATCGATGTTTCTAACTCTCTATCCTCTCCTTTCCTCTCTGTAAAAAATCAATAAAATAATATTTAAAAAAAATAAAAAAGACAGTGCTGCCCACTGAGTCCACACCCACTCTCCCAGGGAGAGCTCTGCGGCGCCCCCGCCCTGGCCTCCAGCAAAGCCTGCTCCGCAAGCTCACAGGTCAGTGAGAGCAGAGGAGGGACGAGCACCTGGAGCAGCAGGAACCGAGGCTGCATCCACACTGCGCGGGGCCTGGGGGCAGCTCTGCGCTCGGCCGTGGCTGGGGTCCGAGTGCCCGCAGAGAGCCTGTGCCAGTGAGG
>NW_005881655.1:0-5658 GCF_000147115.1 Myotis lucifugus | reverse complement strand
GAGGATATTTTTTCCCACTGATTTTCAGGCAAAGTGAAAGGAGAGAGAGGAAAGAAGGGGGGAGGGGGGAGAAAGGCCGGGAGGGAGAGAGAGAGAGAGAGAGAGAGAGAGAGAGAGAGAGATCATTGTGGAGACACAGCGATTGGTTGGTTCTTGCACATCCCCCTTCGGGCCAGGGATCAAACCTGCAACTGAGGTACGTGCCCTTGACCGGGTATCAAACCCAAGACCCTTTGGTCCGTAGGCCAATGCTTTAACCACTGAGGCAAACTGGCCAGGGCTGTGGTATTATCCTTGAGAGGTGACTGGGCTTATAAAGAAGAAGCAATGTACCAGGGAGGCACCTGTATGAAAAATTGATAGTAAATGGGAAGAGATGGACAAGCGAGGGGAAGATTCAGAACAAATGCTGTGAGCCATGCTGCAAGGAAGGGTGGTGATGCCATGAAAGGTGTTTGGACAGTTGAAAGGGAGCTGCTCTGAGCTAGGCCATGAGGGACTTCCTCAAGATATGGACATCCAGTGGTCATGGCACTCACGTCTAAGTTCTTACAGGTTTTACTGTCTATTTAGGAATGAAAGGAGATAAACTTTTGGCTGCATTCTCAACATCCATTTTCTGCCTTTTCCTTGCTGTCATCAATAGGATGGATTGAGATACTCTATAGTAACAATTCCAAAGTGTCAGTGATGTGACAACCGAAGTTCATTTTAACTCGGCTGGGTCTGTACTCCTGCATCTTCATCATTCTCACCCTGGGACCCAGGCAGGCAGAGCCACCTATGATGGAAATGCTGCCTAAGATGAAAGAACTACTAAGTAGAAGAGGGGTATTTAAACCTAGTTCTTTGAATTCTTTCAAAATTCAGTCATACCTATTATGGTACCAGTTGAGTTGATATCATACATATTTTTCAGGATTTTTTAAGTCTTCACAATAATTATTTTAATGGATTCACAATAATTTGTTGACAATTATGAAGCAGCAATTAGGAAAATATACAATTTAAGTTTGCATTTACTCAAAAATCACAACTGCATGAAAAAAACACTAGAAGGAAACACTAAATAATAATAATAATGTAAGCTAGGGCTGTTGTCTGTAGGTAGGATTATAGGCAATTTTATTCCCTTTCTTAAACTTCTATTACCTTAAAAATTTTTTTTCAATTACAGTTGACATTCAATATTATATTTATTTCAGGTATACAGAATAGTGGGTAGACATTTACTTCTCTTGCCTTTGTTATAAAGTAGTATTTGCAAGAAATAATGATGTAGGGCAAACAGAGTTTCTCTTGTCCTCCATTGCACAGTGCCAGCAAGTCTCACCCTCTCCGAGGAAAAACATGCACTCTAGGTATTGGTACGCCTCATTCCAAGTACACATTCTTCACAGAAAAGTTTATTTTTGGTTCCAGGAATTCAGTTTATTATATTAACAGTCTACCAGAGCCAGAGCAAGACCGTTACAGTTTCTTCCCTGAAGTGCTAATTTTAAATGAGTGTGTTATTCCATGTTGCTGTGGATCGATAGGGAATCTTGAGTAAATAATCGGTGAACAGGGCCCCTGATGTGGTGAAAGCCACATGATACAAGTCCTAACAACAGTGGAGAAATGAAGAGGTTAGCACTGAGGTGAAAAGCCACTTCCAGAAAAGGTAAAAATATATGCCCATAAAGGATTCCTTGTTTTCATTTCTATAAACAGGGAAAGATCTATGAGAATTGGGTTATGGCAAGGTAGAAACAGCTAAATTAAGTCCTTCCTCCTCTGAAGTTTCTTTTGATATGATTTGGTAGAGTTGATGTGGTCGTTCTAAGGAATAGGGAAATCTATTCAAGGGTAAAATAAAAGTCAGTGAGCTTATGACCCTAGCAAAATGGTAACTAAGGAGACAGCATCTTTCTGATGTCAAGTTGCTACAAGATCATCTGTATGACCTGAGCAATTAAGCAGTCTCCGGCTTCCGGGCCTGTGATGGCTGCCCCCACCCTCCACCCTACCCCCACTACCATCACTAAAGATCACTTCTTCGGGATTCTCTCTATTTATTAAACAAACATTTGAAGGCCTACTAGCTGCTAGGCATTGAGACGGTCCTTGGGAGATTACCAACTGGTGTATAGGCCTTCCTATTGTAGAATCTGTAATCTCATTAGAAAGAAATTAATCAAAATCACAAAAATAAATATAATTGCAACTGTCATAGGTGCTACCAACACACACACACACACACACAATTTACTTCTAACAAGAGCATCAGACAGACTGATTTGACCTAACCGTGAAAGTCAAGGGTGATGACAGAATGACATGTAAAGGGCGAGTCAGCATTAAGTGAGGAGAAAGGAACAGCATGTTTTAGGTAGACGCATGTTCCAGAGAGTCCCAAGTCTTTCTGGTTTGACTGGCAGCCTCCTGATAGTGGCAGGAGTGGCAGTAATTTTGGCAGTGCCTGGCACAGAAACGCTTAATACATGGGGACTCTTATTATCATCCTTAGTATTTAGCCTGGACCAGGGGTGGGCAAACTTTTTGACTCGAGGGCCACAATGGGTTCTTAAACTGGACCGGAGGGCCGGAACAAAAGCATGGATGGAGTGTTTGTGTGAACTAATATAAATTCAAAGTAAACATCATTACATAAAAGGGTACGGTCTTTTTTTTTTTAGTTTTATTCATTTCAAACGGGCTGGATCTGGCCCACGGGCCGTAGTTTGCCCACGGCTGGCCTGGACAATACTATAGGATGTCGGTGTGTTGCGGAGATAGTACCTAGAAGATAATGGAATGCGCAGCCTGACTTCTGAGGTAGTCAAATCCTGAAGGAAAT
The DNA here is from genome assembly GCF_000147115.1 of Myotis lucifugus. Lineage (NCBI taxonomy): Eukaryota > Metazoa > Chordata > Mammalia > Chiroptera > Vespertilionidae > Myotis > Myotis lucifugus. The sequence continues at coordinate 2,819 of NW_005881655.1, read as the reverse complement.
ATGGTTTCATGGTTCAAAGTATATGGCATTGGTGTCCCTTCACCCCTGTTAGGTTCCTTTTGACAACTACCCCATCTTCCCACAGTGTCACATGCTACAAAGCTGCTTCTTTCAGATGCTTGGGAGAAAGTTAGCCTATTGTCACGAAACCTGCGAAATCTCCCTCTCAGACCTCCCAGAACTTTTAAATGCCTAATGAAAAATGCCTATTAGAGTTAGAATAAACTGTCACTTTTAGCTGCACTGATAATATCCACGTTAAGCAGAAGCTCCGTCTAATCCAGGAAGCCTAACAATGTTGCAACTTCCTCTACAAGAATCATTTTATTGTAACAAATAAGAATTTTTGATTAGAAAGTTAAAAATGTCAGCAAAGACATGCAGGAAGTGACTCCCTGCTCCTAATTCCCAAAATAATTTCTCCGTTCTCTGAACACATTTTTCATGCCTCTCTTAGGACATTTTCCGATTTTTTTTTTTTAGCTTATATTGTAGTTATTTACTTCCATGTCTGATCTGCCCAATGTATGAAACTGAAAAATCATTGAGGGCAGGGACACCCCCTGACTCATCTTTGGATCTCTCCAAGTGCCTGCTGAGAATGGTCCCTTACAAAGGAGGCAGTCGGTCTGTATTTAATGAAGGAATTTACTGATTCTTGTCTAGTCCTGAATCATGAGGACTTTTGAAAGAACGTTTACATGGTGTTCCTTTGCAACGAAATACAGGAGGAGTTTTAGCATCAGCCTGAAAATGCACTCACATAGCCTAACTCGGAGTTCTCAGTCTCAGCACTATGGACAGTTTGGGCTAAGATACATTTTTGTTCTGGGCGCTATTCTGTGCAGTTAGCCGTGTCTCTGGCCTCAATCCACTAGATTCAAGGAACACCTTCTTCCCACAGCCAAAAGGTCTCCGGACATTGCCAGATGTCTCCTGGAGGGCAAAATATGAACTTCCTCTACAAGAATCATTTTATTGTAACAAATAAGAATTTTTGATTGGAAAGTTAAAAATGTCAGCAAAGACATGCAGGAAGTGACTCCCTGCTCCTAATTCCCAAAATAATTTCTCCGTTCTTTGAACACATTTTTCATGCCTGTTCATTTTCCAGATAGAAGTGCAGGAGAAAGGAAGTGAGTAGGAGTGCACAGGGTGGGGAAGGTCACATCTGCTTCAGGCAAGTGTTTTCTCCGCCTCCCATCAGCGGCAGGAGTGGCAAAAGAGGGCACTTGAAGAGGGTAGGAGATGTAGCCTCCAACCACTCATAGACTGTGATTCTAGTCAAGATGCTGGAACACTCTCCCCCTGACTCATAAAAGGGATCGATGAATGAAGAACCTCAGTTCCTTCTCATCACATTGTCTATGAGTCACCATCTGGGAGATTTAGGCTCTAATCTCATAGTGACTTAAGATCTTCATCTTAAAATGGCTTAAAGTTTATATAGAGCCAGCATGGTAACTCAACATCGTCTCACATGCTAGCCCTTCAGTAGCTGCTTCCTAAAGAGCTCTGTTTAGAAGGATTCTGAGTCCCTTTTTGGGCTCAGTGGAAAGAGAGCGTTGACTTACTAGTGACACTGGCATAAGGCAGGAAGAGGAGTAGCAGCAAATAGGCCAAGATATGTCGTCCTGACCTAGTCCAATACCCTCACTTCACAGGAAGAAAGCGAGAACAGAAGCTCATGTCTTAAGCTTACTATGTGCCAGGCACTGTTCAAATTGCCTTCACATGCACATACTTATGTAATCCTTGGCCAGTCTGAAGGAGTTAGCATTATTTTGATTCCATTTTTCCTGATGAGGTTTAGGGAAGGAAATTTTGCCTGGCGTTCACACTCTGGAAATCCTTATCTTTAGGCACCTCCCTATACTGCCCCCTAATCTGTGGGCACTTGCTATGCGCCAGGCTAATGGTACTCAGCCAGGAGCGATTTTGCCCTCCAGGAGACATCCGGCAATGTCCGGAGACCTTTTGGCTGTGGGAAGAAGGTGTTCCTTGAATCTAGTGGATTGAGGCCAGAGACACGGCTAACTGCACAGAATAGCGCCCAGGACAAAAATGTATCTTAGCCCAAACTGTCCATAGTGCTGAGACTGAGAACTCCGAGTTAGACTATGTGAGCGCATTTTCAGGCTGATGCTAAAACTCCTCCTGTAGCTCAGTAAGTGCAATTACCGTCTCCATTTCGCCAGACAAGGAAGAGTGCTCTCAGAGTCAGGAAGATCACAAGACAGGAACCCAGGGAGTCTGATTCTAGAGGCCTCTGAAGTCCTCCCTCCACAAAACTCTATTCTCATCGGCTTCCTTTACTATCAAAACGTGTAAACTCTTTAAGCACATGCTTATATATGATGGATTTCAGAAGCTAAGATCATTCAACCCACTATGAAAACTTTCCACTGTGGTGGATGTCTCTTCAAAGTAAAAAAAGCATTTGTTCAACAGTTCAAAGAAGAGGCTCTTTAGCAGCTCTTTCTGTAGAACCATTGATCTTGCTGGAGTAGATTTGCAGATCGGTGCTTTAAAATAAAACTCTGAGGAGAAAACCAATTTTAGGACATTAACAAGCTTTTTCAAGAATAATTAGCTCTGCGTGGGATTCAACTGTAATTTTTTTCCTTTTGTGTTTAGGAGCTGGTGAGCCTGGAAACTTATTTGGGAGTAGAAGAGGAAATGGAGCTATGAAAAGACACTATGATTCCTCTTGTTCCAGGAGGTAAGGTACAATCTGAATATGAATAACTTTCTCATCCTGTCCAACTGACTGCCTCAAATACAAATAGAATACATATAAAATTCTCTCTCTCTCTCTC
>NW_005881654.1:0-5661 GCF_000147115.1 Myotis lucifugus | reverse complement strand
GAAAGGAGGGGGAATGATCACAAAGATTTTGCATTATTTAATGGAGCTTAAAAAATAATATATTTATTTTAAATATATATTTTTATTGTTAATAGTATTACAGATGTTTCCCTTCTTCCCCTCCTTCACCCCCATCCGCCCAGCCCTTACCCACCTCCCCAGGCTTCACTACCCTATTGCCCGTGCCCATGGGCTATGCATATACGTATATAAGTACTTTGGTTTATCTCTTCTTGTCCCTCCATCCCCACATCATGTGTTGAATCAAACAATAATGAAAAGGTTCAGGATTTCTGGCTATTTGTGGGAAATAACTTCCCACAAGAGGGATTACTCATAAAACCAGACTTTGCTAATGCTGCAGCATAGACAGGAGCTGCTTCACAATATCACTATCGATGGCACAAGAGTTATTTTAGTCTCATTTCTTTTGGTTGCTCCTAACAGCTTTATTCAAATTACCCCCAGATGGGTGAGTGAGATTTGTTGGAAATATGCATTAAGACTGCAGTTACTCAGTCAGTTTTTAATCGATTGCCAAGCAGTTTTCGAAGTATTAAGGACATAATGTTAAACAAGTCAGACAAATTTCATATTTGTGTGTGCTTATAATAGAGGAATCACCCAATGAAAAATTAAATAATTAATAATATAGAAAGAAGCGAGAACAGAGGGCAAGGAGAAGAGAGAATAGAATAAAGGAAGCAAAAAAGAGAGGAAGGTGGAGAGGTAAGGCAGAAAGAAAGGGAGGGAGGAAGGGAGGGAAGGAAAACTTCAAATACTCCTAAGTTTTATGGAAAAAATAAAACAAGAAATGATGATACAAAGTAGATGGTGAGGTGATTTTTTTAAGAAGGTGTCATTTAAGCTGAGTCTTAAATAACAAATTACTCATGGGAAGACCTGGAGGAAGTACATTGCCAGCAAATAGAATAGCGAGTGCAATGGCCCTGAGGTGGGGACACATGTGAGTTCCCTGGGACATAGAGAAGAAGGAAAGGTGTGGCATGGTTGAGGGACAGGGAGCTTGTCAGTGGAGCTGAGCACATGCAAGGAGGGGAAGAAGGGCTAGAGAGGAGGTTGGAGAGGTGGGAAGGAGCCTAATTACATGTGGAGTTTTGCCTTTAGTATATAAGCAAAAAAAAAAAAAGCCATTGGGGGATTTTTTTTTCAGAAGCAGTCCATCATCTGATCTACATTTTAAAAGGTCACTTTGACTCCCCTTTGGAGAATGAGTAGGAGAAGAACAGGGATGGAAGCAGAAGGATCATCAAGGCTGTGTCAGGACACAGAAGATAGAGAGCAGTTTGGTTGGTGCTGGAGGAGGTGGGTGAGAAATTCAAGAACCTAGAGGCTCTGGAGATGAATGCCTTCTCTCTCCTTCTCTCTCTCTAGTTCTTACTCGGATACTCTGGACATGAGGAGTTTTCTCAGGCTGGAGAGTTGCCTCTTTCCCTTCTCTCTACTGGGAGCTTCAGCTGCTCACTCATAGATTTTGCTTCCTCGTCTTGTTCAACCGTGTCTTGAAGATAACGCCTGTCATGGCCACTCTGCCCCTCTCCAGATGTCAGAAACTTTAGGTTTTGGATTCATCTCTTCATTCATTTTTCCTCTATGTTGATTGACTCGAGTTTATGAAATGAAATTTCCCAACTCTCCTTTTCATGCTAATAGTTACAGTTTTTTTTCTTTTATTGTATTTAATATTGATTTTGAAGTTAAGAAATAAGAAAACATTGATTTCAAATTTAAGAAAAAAGCATATTATGAAATAAATATCTCCTAGTTACTCTCTATTCAATTAGTATATGAGAAGCTTATTTTATAACTAATAGTATTTTCTAAAAATTATAACCAGAGATTCAGTTCATTGTTTTTAATACAATGCTACTTAAAAGAAGGCTCTGTGTAAGACAAGATATAATGAGAATGCCAATAGTATTCTCATGGTCTTGCTGAAAATTCATAGGAAATCTAGTCTCATAACCGAATAAAATGTTCTACTTTTATCTTTTCGGAAGGAAAAGTGACTCTCTGATAGAGTAAGATGGTAGAGAACCTAAGAAAACATAGTAAAGGCAAAATGAATGAAATAGGGTTCCTTCCTACATTAAGAGCATAGTTCATGAACGTTTGGTTTCATTGTAAGAAGGTGGTCAGCACACAGCTTAGGATGAGCAACGAGCATGTTTTTCTTAAAAGAGAAGAAACTAGAGTACTTGCATTCCAGGTGTAACCTTGGGATCTCACGCTGAAGCAGCAAGCAAGCTTGGATAAAAGTCTCTCAATATTTCCCATAATTGGGACAAGACATCGACATAAGGGCTAGGATTCTATAAGGTGGGAAAATTGGAGAAGGTAGCCATCAGCAATGTTATTTTATCAGAATTTATTTCATGTGTTTCTCTCTCAGACTGTGAATGATAGGTAGGAAAAGAACAGTTTCAGTGTGATAGACATTACCAGGTAAAATATATACCAAAGAAAAGCTGGTGGGTGTATAAATTCCTTAAACTTGGCAATACTCCAACTCTGTTTAGGAAAGGAATCTTATTTAACATAAAAGTTCCATAAATTCACAGAATCTTCACAAAGATATTCTATATAATTTAAAAGAATCTCACTCTAGTCTTCTCTCAGTTATTTCAATTTGCACTTAAATCACATATACAGTACCCCGTAGAGACCCATTGTTCCACTTAATGATTATTGAATATCTACCATTTGTCCAGCACCCAGGTTGATATTGAGTATGCAAAACTAATTACAGCATTGTCTCAACTTCATGGAAATAACACTAAATACTCTAGAACTGCATACCAGTTTACTCTGTAAAGAATGTATTTTAATGGATTCGATCTATATTCAAAACTTATCTGGAACTCCATTGACGATACAAATAATACAACTTAGAAGAATATCAACGACCATATAAACCCCTGCACCCCTGTAGATGGTATTGCGGAGACAGATCAGAGACTCATTTCTTTGAAAATTTTCTCCAAATTATACATTATGGGTAATTTTCACATAACTTGTGTGGTTTTTAAATTTACCAAATATTAATACATTTATTTTAAAGTTAAGACTAAATCCCTGACCGGTTTGGCTCAGTGGGTAGAGCGTCGGCCTGCGGACTGAAAGGTCCCAGGTTCGATTCCGGCCAAGGGCATGTACCTTGGTTGCAGGCACATCCCCAGTAGGAGGTGTGCAGGAGGCAGCTGATCGATGTTCTTCTCTCATTGATGTTTCTAACTCTCTATCCCTCTCCCTTCCGCTCTGTGAAAAATCAATAAAATATATTTTTAAAAATAAATAAATAAATAAAGTTAAGACTAAATCTACATTTTACACTATATTATGCAGTTTAAAAGCACAATATACATGTCAGTCATTGCAACAAGGAAAGTCTGAGTTAGTACTGAGAACCTGGGTTCTGGTACAAAGGATGAAATATAGTCTCAAAGACCAAAATAGATCACAGGAAGTTTGATTTCATCCCCATCAAGACTCCTATCTAACCCATCTTTGAAGTCCAGGACTCACTTGTCTCCTTGGTATAAAAGCTGATACATTCCGTTATAACAACATGCCCACAGCAGTACTTTTAATTTCAAAAACCTTTGAAAGATTTAGCTTCCCTGGGTGACATAAGTGGCACTCTGTACACAAAACACAGCCAGTTATTAAAACCGGGAATGCACCAAACCAAATGAAAAGAATCCTAGAGTTTCCTAGAGTAATGATGTTTTCAAAATCTTCTTGAAACATGACTTTGAACAGTTCTAATACCAAAATGTTCTAATTTTCTTTATCCTTCCCATTTATTTAACTCTTAAACAGAAAATCCATGCTCTGGTCTTAGAATCCAGAACTACTATCATCATGAGCTTATTTCATTAAAATGGATCAGTCTATATTTTTAGTTTTTCTGTTCAATCCATATGTCTAGGACTTCCATTCATTATAAGGTTAGCTTTGCACCCATTGGGTAGATGATGCAAGTGACATAATTAGTGCCTCTAATTCAGTTTGGATCTCCCAGGGTATTGAGACAACTCAGGGAAAACATTTTACTCAGTCAACTTGCAGACTCTTAAAGTTAGTAGATTCGTGAATATGGCTGCTACACAAAGGAAGCCTTGGCTAGTAGGGATTTTGTGCTACTTTTCAGAGTGTAGTCTAATGTCCCACTTGTCTGCTCCCACTAGAATTGAAGACAGAAATGATGAGATCCCCTTCATCCATATTTCACTTTATGATAGAGCAAGTATGTCAAACTCATGGCCCACAGGCCGTGTGCAGCCCACAACGAATATTTTTGCAACCCAGCCAATATAACGGTATGTAAGAAATGTTTTAATAAAAATTTCATAACTTAATGTTTACAATATCCTGTTATTCATAATAATTAATAACGAACTACAATGTTCGCTAATGACTGATTACTATAATTTTGTTGCATTCATTTCCCTTATGCACCTTATGTGCAGGCCCACCATTTCTCTCCACTAATACTAGCAGCGAATATGTTAGCAGCCGATTGCCATGTCATTAGTCTTGGACTAACTTGTTTGATGTGAGCAACAGGAAATATTTCGCTTTCAGAGAACAAGAAAAAATAGGTTTATTTGCATTATGCTTGTTAATTTGTGCAGTTATGCAGTGTCTGGTAAGTTAATATTCAAGAAAAAATATTAATTTTTACTAAAATGTTCTATTATTTTATGTTAACAATTACTCATTTATTTCCGTCTTTTGTATTCAGCATGTCTCTATCAAAATAAACCTATGTTTCTATGAAAATTGAAGCTTTTGCCCTAACCTGTTTGGCTCAGTGGATAGAGCGTCAACCTGCGGACTGAAGGGTCCCAGGTTTGATCCAGTCAAGGGCATGTACCTTGGTTGCAGGCACATCCCCAGCAGGGGGTGTGCAGGAGGCACCTGATTGATGTTTCTCTCTCATTGATGTTTCCAACTCTCTATCCCTCTCTCTTCCTCTCTGTAAAAAAATCAATAAAATATATTTTTAAAAGAAGAAAATTGAAGTTTTGTTTTTTTTTGCAGCCCACATAAACTTAAATCTTATTTATTTGGTCCGTGTTAGCCTTGGAGTTTGTCATGCTTGTGATGGAACCCCACAGAAAAGTACTCATGACTAATAAACGATGGACTCCACAAACTGCAGGCTAGGATTTAATACCAATCCAGAAAAATATTTTAGAATAGTTCAAAGAAAGTGTGTGAGCTATTAAGAAAGAAAACAATCTTGATTTCTGCTAGTCTTTTTTTAAAAAACAATCCTGCCTTTTTTTAAAGATATATTTTTATTAATTTCAGATAGGAAGGGAGAGGGAGATACAGAAACATCAATGAGAGGGAACCATCAATCAGTTGCCCTCTGCATATCCCTCAATGGGGACCGAGCCTGCAACCCTAGCATGTGCCCTTGACCGGAGTCGAACCTAGGACCCTTTAGTCCTCAGGTTGATGCTCTAGCCACTGAGCCAAACCAGCTAGGACATCTGCTAGTCTTTTTATAATCTATGATATTATTGTGATTTAGCTAAGAAAAATGTGTTTGATATAATTACAGTTATGTGGAATTCAGTTCTTATTTTTAAAAAGTTCCAAACAATTTCAAAATACCAAAGTAGAAGT
>NW_005881653.1:0-5661 GCF_000147115.1 Myotis lucifugus | reverse complement strand
AGAATGACTTAGCTGCAATAAAGACCCAATGGAAGATTTTAACAGTAGTCTAGAAGAAGCTGAAAACAGAATCCAGTGAGTTAGAAGACAATTTGAACAGCAATTAGGAAAAATATAAAAAGCAGGAGGAGAGTTAAGGGAGCTTTGGAACATGAATGAAGCAATATCTGCAAAGTAGGGGTGCCAGAAGGACTAGAAGAGGAGCAAGGAATAGAAAACCTAGTTGAAGAAATAATGACAGAAAATTTCCCTGACATGGGAAAGAAAAATGTCACACAAGCACTGAGTCCCAAACAAGACAAACCCAAGAAGATTCAACCAAAACACATCGTAATTACAATGGCAAACATTAACAACAAAGACAGACACTTAAGGGCTTCAAGAGAGAGACAGAAAGTTACCTACAAGGGAACTCCCATTAGACTATCAAATGATTTCTCAACAGAAACACATCAGGCCAGAAGGGAATGGAATGAAGTGTACAAAGTGATGCAAAGCATGGGACTGTATCCAAGAATACTCTATCTAGCAAAGCTGTCATTCAAAATTGAAGGTGAAAGCAGGAGCTTTGCAGACAAAAAATGACTAAGGGAGTTTATTACCACCAAGCAAGTAATGCAAGAAATGCTAAAGGGCGCCAAAACCGGTTTGGCTCAGTGGATAGAGCGTCGGCCTGCGGACTCAAGGGTCCCGGGTTCGATTCCGGTCAAGGGCATGTACCTGGGTTGCGGGCACATCCCCGGTGGGGGGTGTGCAGGAGGCAGCTGATCGATGTTTCTCTCTCATCGATGTTTCTAACTCTCTATCTCTCTCCCTTCCTCTCTGTAAAAAATCAATAAAATATATTTAAAAAAAAAAGAAATGCTAAAGGGACTGTTGTAAAAAGAAGAAATAGGAAGGGAAGAAGGAACACAGGCATAAAGAATAAAAATGGCAACAAACAAGTACCTATCAATAATAACCTTAAACGTAAATGGATTAAATGCTCCAATCAAAAGATATAGGGTGGCTGAATGGATAAGAAAACATGACCCATATATATGCTGTCTATAAGAGATCCACCTCAGAACAAAGGACTCACACAGACTTAAAGGGATGGAAAAATATTTTTCAGGCAAATGGAAGTGAGAAAAAAAGCTGGGATAGCAATATTTATATCTGACAAAATAGACTTAAAAGTGAAGTCCATAACAAGAGATAAGGACACTTCATAATATTAAAAGGATTGATACAACAACAGAATATAACTCTGGTAAACATATATGCAACCAATATATGTTAATACACCATTGACATCACTGGATAAACCTTCTAGACAAAAAAATCAACAAAGAAACAGCTATCCTAAACGACTTACTAGATCAGATGCAACTAATTGACATCTTCAGAACATTTCACCCCAAAGCTACAGGTTATACATTCTTCTCAAGTGGGCATGGGACATTTTCAAAAATAGACCACAGATTAGGAAATAGGTTAAGTTTCTTCAAATTCAAGAAGATTTAAATCCTATCAAGCACTGTTTCAGATCACAATGGCATAAAATTGGAAATCAATCAAAACAATAAAAAACAATCAAACACTTGGATGCTAAACAGCATGCTTTAAACAATGACTGGGTTACCAAAGAGATCAAAGATAAAATAAAATAAAATAAATTCACATTCTGGAAACAAATGACAATGAAAACACAAGCCAAAATCTATGGGACACAGTGAAAGCAGTCCTGAGAGGGAAGTTCATAGTACTACAGTTCTATATCAAAAAACGAGAATACTAGTAATAAATTATCTAACTCTGCAACTTAAAGAATTAGAAAGAGAGCAACAAGAAAGCCCAGAGTAAGTAGAAGGAAAGAAATAATACAGATCAGAGTGGAAATAAATGACATAGAGACAAAAAAAAACACACAAAAACCCACAAAAAAATGCACAACACGCCGTAGCCGGTTTGGCTCAGTGGATAGAGCGTCAGCCTGCGGACTGAGGGGTCCCAGGTTCGATTCTGGTCAGGGGCATGTACCTTGGTTGCGGGCACATCCCTGGTGGGGGGTGCGCAGGAGGCGGCTGATCTATGTTTCTCTCTCATCGATGTTTCTAGCTCTCTATCCCTCTCCCTTCCTCTCTGTAAAAAATCAATAAAAAATATATTTAAAAAATTTAAAAAAATGCACAACAATACAAAAGATCAATAGAACCAAGAGTTGGTTCTTTGAAAGGATAAACAATATTGATGAACCTCTAGCCATGTTAACCAAGAAGCAAAGAGAGAGGACCCAAATAAACAAAATCAGAAAGGAAAGAGGTGAAGTAACAACCAACCACACAGAAATACAAAGGAATGTGAAAAAATACTATGAACAACTCTATTCCAACAAATTTGACAACCTAGACTAAATGGACACATTCCTAGTAAAATACAATCTTCCAAAACTCAATCAGGAAGAATCAGAAAATCTGGATAGGCCAATAACTACTGAGGAAACTGAAGTAGTAATCAAAAACCTTCCATCAAACAAAAGCCCTGGTCCTGAAGGCTTCACAGGGGAGTTTTACCAAACATTCAAAGAAGAACTAAAAGCTACCCTCCTCAGACTATTCCAAAAAATTCAAGAGGAAGGAACACTTCCAAGCTAGCAAAGTGGGAACAGAGGACTCATATCTCAACATAATAAAAGCCTTATATGACAAACCTACTGCCAAAGTCACACTCAATGGGCAAAAACTAAAACCTTTTTCACTAAGAAAAGGGATGCCCACTTTCACCTCTCCTGTTTGACATAGTGATCACACAAGAAGAAATAAAAGGCATCCGAATTGGAAAAGAAGTAAAACTGTCATTATTCACTGATGACATGATATTGTACATAGAAAACCCCAAAGACTCCATTAAAAAAATACTAGTTGATTTAATAAATGAATTTGGCAATGTAGCAGGATACAAAATTAACATCTTGTATTGAAATCTATGGAATTTTTATACACCAATAATGAACTCACAGAAAGAGAAACTAAAAAATCAATCCCATTTACCATTGTGACAAAAAAATTAAGATACCTAGGAATAAACTTAACCAAGGAGGTAAAAGACTTGTACTCAGAAAACTATAGGATGTTGAAAAAAGAGAGAGAGGAAGATATAAACAAGTGGAAGGATATACCGTGTTCATGGATTGGTAGAATCAACATCAGTAAAATGTCCATACTACCCAAAGCAATCTATAGATTCAACTCAATCCCCATTAAAATACCAAACGCATATTTCACAGACTTGGAACAAACTCTCCAAAAATTTATATGGAATAAAAAAAGACCCTGAAGAGCTGCAGCATACCTGAGGGGAAAAAAGAAACAGTTGGAAGGATCACAATACCAGACATCAAGTTATTACAAAACAGCCTGGTACTGGTGTAAGAACAGACATATAGATCAATGGAACAGAACAGAGAACCCAGAAATCAACCCAAACCTTTATGCTCAATATTTGACAAAGGAGGCAAAGGCATACAATGAAGTTAAGACAGTCTCTTCAATAAATGGTGTTTGGAAAATTGGACAGATACATCAAAAAAAAAAATTAAACTCGACCACCAACTTACACTATATACAAAAATAAACTCAAAATAGATAAAAGATTTAAATGTAAGACAGGAAACCATAAAAATCTTAGAAGAATCCATAGGCAGCAAAATTTCAGAGATATCTCGCAGCAATATGTTTACCAACACATCTCCTAGGACAGTGATGGCGAACTTTTTGAGCTTGGCATGTCAGCATTTTGAAAAACCCTAACTTATCTCTGGTGCCGTGTCACATATAGAAATTTTTTGATATTTGCAACCATAGTAAAACAAAGATTTATATTTTTGATATTTATTTTATATATTTAAATGCCATTTAACAAAGAAAAATCAACCAAAAAAATGAGTTCGCGTGTCACCTCTGACACATGTGTCATAGGTTCGCCATCACTCTCCTAGGACAATGAGAACTAAGGAGAAAATATACAAACGGGACTACATCAAAATAAAAAGCTTCTGCACAGGAAAATAAACCACAACAAAATAACAAGAAAGCCCACAGCATGGGAGAACATATTTGTCAATGTTTCATCTTATAAGGGTTTAATCTCCAAAATGTTTAGGGAACTCAAACAACTTAACAAAAGGAAATAAACAATTCAATCAAAAAATGAGTAAAGGGCCGAGACCGGTTTGGCTCAGTGGATAGAGCGTCGGCCTGCGGACTGGGGGGTCCCAGGTTCGATTCTGGTCAAGGGCATGTGCCTGGGTTGCGGGCACATCCCCAGTGGGAGATGTGCAGGAGGCAGCTGATTGGTGTTTCTCTCTCGTCGATGTTTCTGGCTCTCTATCTCTCTCCCTTCCTCTCTGTAAAAAATCAATAAAAAATATATTTAAAAAAATGAGTAAAGGACCTAGACACTTCTCGAAAGCAGACATACAAAAGGCCAAGAGACATATGAAAACATGCTCAATGTCACTAATCATCCGAGAGATGCAAAGCAAAACGACAGTGAGGTACCACCTCACACCTGTCAGAATGGCTATAATCAACAAATGACAAGTGCTGGTGAGGATGCGGAGAAAAGAGAACTCTCGTGCACTGCTGGTGGGAATGCAGACTGGTGCAGCCTCTGTGGAAAACAGTATGGAGTTTTCTCAAAAAACTAAAAATGAACTCCCATTTGACCCAGTAATCCCAATTCTAGGAATATATCCCAAGAATTCAGAAACACCAATCAGAAAGAACATATGCATCCCTATGTTCATAGCAGCACAATTTACAATAGCTAAGATTTGGAAACAGCGTAAGTGCCCATCAGCAGATGAGTGGATTAGCAAACTATGGTACATCTACACAATGGAATACTACGCTGCTATAAAAAAGAAGGAACTTTTACCATTTGCAACAGCATGGATGGACCTGGAGAGCATTATGCTAAGCAAAACAAGCCCATCAGAGAAAAATATCACATGGTCTCACTCATATGTGGGATATAATGAACATAAACTGATGAACAAAAATAGATCCAGAGTCAAGGTAACACTGAACAGACCGTCCAACCTCAGGGAGAAGGCAGGGCGGGGGCGGGCAGTTTAGAGATCAACCAAAGGACCTGTATGCATGCATATTAGCATAACCAATGGACACAGACACTGGGGTGGTGGGGGCGTGTCCTGGGGGGGTGGGAATGGCCAGGGCAGGATCAATGGGGGGGGGGAAGGAGACATTTGTAATACTTTAAACAATAAAAATAAAAAATAAATAAAAACGGTGGTACATCTACACAATGGAATACTACGCTGCTGTAAAAAAAAAAAGGAAAAAAAAGAAAAAGAACTCTTACCATTTGCAACAGGATGGATGGACCTGGAGAGCATCATGCTAAGCGAAATAAGCCAGTCAGAGAAAGAAAAGTATCACATGATCTCACTCATTTGTGGAATATAATGAACAGCATAAACTGATGAACAAAAATAGATCCAGAGACATAGAATCATCGACCATCAAACCTCAGAGGGAATGCAGAGGAGGGCGGGTGGTGGAGGGAGATGGGGGGGGTAAGAGATCAACCAAAGAACTTGTATGCATATACGCATAACCAATGGACAGAGACAATGGGGAGGTGCAAGCTGGGAGA
>NW_005881652.1:0-5661 GCF_000147115.1 Myotis lucifugus | reverse complement strand
CTTTGGATTCCTTTTGTTTGGGGTCTCTGCGCTTCCTGGACTTGTAAGTCTATTCCTTTCATCAGGTAGGGGAAGTTTTCTGTCATTATTTCTTCAAATAGGTTTTCAATATCTTGCTCTCTCTCTTCTTCTGGCACCCCTATAATTCGGATGTTGGTGCGCTTGAAGCTGTCCCAGAGGCTCCTTACACTATCTTCGTATTTTTGGATTCATTTTTCATTTTGCTTTTCCGGTTACTAAAAAAAAAGCAGAGACTTTGGGTGTTTTTTGCTTCTTCATATTTCAAATCTTTGACTTGATTCTTGCGCTCCTCTGGTCTGCTGTTGGGAGTCTGTATAATATTCTTTATTTCAGCCAGTGTATGCTTAATTTCTAGTTGGTCCTTTATCACAACATCGAGGGTCTCACTAGATTTCTTGAGGGTCTCATTAAGTTTATCGGCGGTTTCTAGAAAATTCTTGAAAAACCTTAAAAGTGTGGTTTTGAACTCTATATCCAGTAGTTTGCTTTTCTGCATTTCTGTCATTTGTGTCCTGTTTCTTTGTCTCGGCATTTTTTATGCTTCGCTGTGTCGATAGAGTGGCTCTCTGTGCTAAGTGTCTTATAGGGCCCAGTGGCTCAGCCTCCCCAATGACCTGAGGTAGACACTCTTGGTGAAACCCCTTGTGGGCTTTGTGCACAGTCTTGTTGTAGTTAAGCCTTGATTGTTATAGGTAATACTGGGAGGAATTGACCTCCAGGCCAATTGGCTATTAGAATCAGCTGTGTCTACGGTGGGGGAACTTCTGTGCTGAAGACACCCTTATGGGGCAAGACTTGCTTCAGTGGGGCTTTGGTGCTCACTGAGTCTGCCCCCTGAGTGTGTCCCTTATGGATCTGAGGAGTTGTAATTGGATGGTCCCACTCTGACCAGTGGTACACTGGCTCTTGGATCTAAGGAGGTGCTAATCTAGCCTCTGCCTGAGGCTACCCAGCAGAAGCCAGCTGTAAAGCAATGCAAGTTGCCCTGGGGCCTTGGGGCAGCTGCAGTTTGTTAAGTTATTTTCAGATTACAAAGGGCTGGGCCTTTCATATGCAAAAGCCTCCATGCATGGCTTGGGCGGGGCGGGTCGCAGGGAATCAACAGGGCGGGTGGAGTGAGCAGTATGGCTGCTCTCAGTCCTGCCCTCAGAGGCCCCAGCAATCTCTGCAAGCGCCTCTGAGAGAAAGCTGCCCTCGAGTTCTGACTGATGCCAGACAGTCCCATTTCTCCCCGTATGAGTCTGGGTCCCCAGAGACTCCCCCAGAACTGGAGCTCAGAGCTTGAGACTCCCTCCTGATTGAAAAAGACAATCGCGTCCTCAGCCGCCAGCCCTCTCCGCATGCACCTCTGCACCTTTGTATTTTACTTCCGCACCGCACCACCTCTGAGTCTCGGTATGCTTTTCTCTTTCCTTCTAGTTGTAGAATTTCCGCTCAGCCAGCCTTCCTGTGGTTCTGGTTGATGTCCGTTCCGTCTTTTAGTTGTATTTTTGAAGTGGTTGTGCGAGGCAGCAATCTCTGGTGTTTACCTATGCCACCATCTTGGTTTCTCCTGAGGGAAAATCAGTTCATTATTTTTTAAAGGATTTTCAACATTTTATCAAAGACATTTTTTCAATGTTGAGGCCCTTGCTCCACTGAGCTGGGCAGCTGGGGACTATGGAGCTGAAGCAAGATACACAGCAGCCGGTCAGTTTCAGTGACAAGGGAGGAGCCTCTGCAGATATGCTCCTCAGGTGCTGCCTGCCTGGTCTTTTACTACAGATCTGTTTCTTTTGCTAACTTCTTATATTTCCTCTAGAGGCCCGGTGCACAAAAATTCATGCACTGGAGGGGGGGAAGGGGGGAGCCCCCTCAGCCCAGCTTGCACCGTCTCACAGTCTGGGAGTTCTCAGGGGATGTCCTACTGATGGCTTCCCTCTGTGGGAAGCGACCTGGTGGGCCAATCAGGATCAGGGAATGGCGCCGCCCCCATCTCCCTGCTGCTGCCGGCCTTTCTCTAGGAGATCAGCCCAGCGCCACCCTCATCACCCCACAGTGGCTCCACTGATGGCCTCCCTCTGCAGGAGGAGACTGGGCAGGTCCCCCAATCACCTCTCTGCTATGGCTGGTTACCTCTGCCCCCGCCCATTGCCATTCCCTCCCTCTGCCTGCTGGCAAGTTCCTTGGCTAGCCCTGCCCCTAGCCGACTGGTCGTTCTGCCATTCAGTCGATTTGCATATTATGCTCTTTATTATATAGGATGATGGGAAGGAGAAGGGTTGTCATAATTTTAAGTAGCTTCTGGCCAAGCTGAGAAGATACCCTTTGAGTAAAGGCCTGGAGAAAGGGAGAAGCGACTGAAACCTAGGGTACCAAATCCCAGCAGAGAAAGCATCAACGGCAGAACCAGGAGATGGTTTAAGGATATGAAACAGAGTAAGTGACCTTCCCAATGAAAATTGCACTCTTGCTTCTCTTTGCTCTATTGTTTTCTTTGTTAGTTCATTGTACTTTGTAACTGATGCCATATCATCTAATTTTTCTCATTTCTATGTGTTTTTTTTTTTTTTAATCACGTCTCCCCTCTCAGGTGAGGTCCATAAAGAAGAATGTATTTTCTGTTCTACTGAAAATCCCAACTGCTTAGAAAAGTGCCAGCACCAGGCACAAAAAAATGACTTAATAGATTGAATTAATAACATATTAATTGATCTATATAATGAGGTGACTACATAAAAGTAGTGACACATTCTGAGGCCAAGAAGATCAAAATTAAAAAAAAAAATTAAGAATATGTTTGTATGTTATAACAGCATCTTTGACACCCATATCAATTAGATAGATCAGTTAGAGAATGATCATTCTCTGAATGCTATGAAGAAGCTGCTGCAATAGTTAAAATATTGAAGTGATTAGCATTTTTCAATGACTTGCTGTATTTTTTTCTTTTCATTCAATTATTCATTAAAAAACAATGACTTTCTACTATGTGCCTTATATATACCTATGGATTTAAGTAAATAAACAAAATAATATATTTTTTGGTTTGAAGTCTAAATGTATATAGTAGGCAAAAAAGGAAGATTTCTGGTACTGCTTTTTTTATTTTAAAATAAATTCTATCCACAATCTATGTTTACTGAAATAAAAAAAATCAAGCATTTCCTTCTATTTGTTCTTTCTGTTTATCTGAACATAATAGAAATGCATGCACGTGCTCACGCACACACACGCACACACACATACACACTCTGCATCTGAGTATCAGACTGCAGAGGAGATTAAGTGCTAAAGAAGTCAAGGATGAAAGTTAAAGCAATGTGCTAAGACTTAGACTTTAGCGAAAATGTGTTAGAAGTAGAGAAAACAAGGGCAACACGATTTTCAAATTACAGAGTCTCAGAAAAAGTTAGAGCATTCTGAGGCAAGAGAATAAATTACTTCAGGACTTCCAGACTCTCATTCTCCTAGCTCTAAGGAAATACAGTGTGTAAGGAGGTCTGACAAGTGGGCATTCTGCTGGAGTTACAAAGGATGTGAATCTGGCCCTATGTCTTTCATTCACATAAAATATATTTTTATAATGGAGAGAGATCTAAGAGACACTGTGCCTGGGAGAGCTGGAAACCTGTACCCTATTAACATAGGTTAGCAGAAATGCACCATTCTAGTGTCCTGGCATCACAGAGGGAGGACGCTGTCTTGAGGCAAAGTGTATTTAGAGATACTTTTGAAGTTTGCTTGATATCTTCTTAGTTCCTAAAAAAGCCAACTTTATATAAAATGAGGGCTGGAGTTACTAAAAAATTCTTTGAAAAATCCTTTGAGGGCACAAAGCATAATTTAAACACAGCAACTTGGTTATCATAATAATATGAAAGCGGACCTGTAAGTCACATAACCACATTAAGCACTTATTTTTCACTAACAACTTTTCCATATAATCTAACAGTTCCTGGTTTTTCCCTCCTTTTATTCCTAATCCATAAATTACATGATTAAATTCTTAATTCACTTGAAGCATCACTATTATCTGCTCTGTTAATTTAATCAATAAGAACTACATTTATTAAGTTCATACTGTAAAATGTATTGCCCCATCCCATTATCATCAAGAAGTCAGCATTGTATTATCATTACACTGAAAATTAGTTGAATAAATCTATATATATAAAAGGCTAATATGCTAAGTGTCCGTCAGCTCCTCTGACAGGTTGCTATGATGCCCACTGACCACCAGGGAACAGACACTCAATACAGGAGCTGCTGAGCTTCAGTGACTTGGCAGTTCTTGGGTGACACACCCTGAAACCAAAGAGGAGGGAGCCTGATTCCTCATGGGGCCACACGATTCCACCTTTGGCCATGGGTTATGTTGTTGCTGGGGCACCGTTGGCCCCAAATCTGGTTGACTGCACACTTGCGTTTGCATTCCACACAACTTTGCAGAGTGCACTCTCGCACTCCAGGACCCCTCGGGGGATGTCGGAGAGCCAATTTTGGCCTGATCCCCGCAGGCCAGGCCGAGGGACCCCACCTGCCGGAGGGACCCCCCTCTTACTCCCCAGATGCTGGGGAGAGACTGTGGGAGGTTGGCTCCAGGAAGTGTCCAGCCCATCTTGCCCAGTCCCACCCCACCAGCCACCTTCTAATTAATTTCCTTTCAATGTGCACAAATCCATGCACCAGGTCACTAGTGTTATATAAATAAAATATTAATTTTAGTCATTTACTATTTTTCATATCACATTATTTAAGAAATTTAAAAGTATTTATATACAAACTAATGTGATTAAATGTAATATACAAGTAATTGAATTTAGCTAAAATAAAAAACAATTTTATAAGAAACTGTATTATTCTTCATTAATCAACCAACTTGATTAAGCAACAGCAGAATGATTGATTTTTTAAACATTTTTCTAACTTACTTTGGCATTTTTGAATGATATAATTAAAATTAAATTTTGGATATGTGCTTAATATAAGTTAGGCATTGAAAATAATATAGTTTTTAGTAGATGCCATGTAAGTTGCTACATTTAATTATTTGTGAAAATAATTGACTCTATAATGTATTTTCAATGAACATTTTATAGAGTGCATCTCTTTTCTTAATGAAAAGAGTTTACAGACAGGAAAGGCAGTTTTAGGGAAGGGGGTCCATGGAAGAGGAATGCATACGTGATGAGCAGAGACAACTCCAAGCCACTGGAATGTTTATCTTACAAGAAGAGGGGGGAGCACTGAGTGGGCTTTAAAACTTTGAGACTGATACCATGCAGGGAGAGTGACCAATTAGGAAAGCACAGGGGACATAAATTAAGAAAGAGTCCAATTAGAAAGTATCATGTTCAGACAAAGAAGCTAAACCAGTAAACAAAGAGACTCAAAGGACTAGGTTTTTTCCATTTTAGAGAGAGAGAGAGAGAGAGAGAGAGAGAGAGAGAGAGAGAGAGAGAGGTTTTCCCCCCTCTGGGGACCTTCACTACGTGGGAGTTTATACACGCTTACAATAAACTTCCACATTTTTGCTAAAAGTCCTTTAGTACACAATTTTTTAAATATTCTTTTTTTTTCTTTGATTAAGGTATTACATATGGGTCCTTATCCGCTACGCCTCTTTGCACTTAGGTGAGAGGAATTGATCCACACAGG
>NW_005881651.1:0-5661 GCF_000147115.1 Myotis lucifugus | reverse complement strand
CACATGCCCAGGTTGTGGGCTCGATCCCAAGCAGGGGTCATGCAGGAGGCAGCTGATCTATGATTCTCTTTCATCATTAATGTTTCTCTCTCTCTCTCTCCCCCTTCCCCCCTCCTCCCTCCCTCTCTGAAATCAATAAAGATATATTTTTAAAAATTTGCTTTAAAACACCAAGCATATGTAAGTGCAAATGGAATAGAAATGTTTTATTAATATTTTCATATTTGGCACTTCAAAAATGTCAGCTTTAATATAATTCGAATGTGCATGTGTATGGTGAAAATCCCCAGTTAGAGTACAATTATATGCTCTGAAACAATGCATTAAGGTTTTGCAGTCTAAGTTTGACATAGCTATCTGAATTGATGTTTCATATTGACCTTCTATCTCATATAATAATAAGGCTTATTAGGTACACAACAAAAAACACCAATTGTTTTTAAGTTTAACTGTGTTCAAACAATGTCTCTCTGTCACGCTTTCTCTGTATTTCAGACTCTTCACTGTCAATGGCAAATAAGACGGCCAGCAACTCCTGGCAATACTCTATCAGAATTATAAACACAGTGGAGAATTTTTTTCTTGGGCAATAATGCTAGGAAATGTTTAATGGCTCTGGTTGGCCTGACTTCAGCTCCCCCCTTCATTAATCACTTTGGTAAGAACAATACAGGAGCTCATCAACTAGACCTGACTTCCTTGACATAACTGGAGTGAAGAAATAAATGGACACGGGCCTATTGATTCATAGGAAAATCGAGGAGCTATTCAAAGAGAAAAAGGAATGGATTGTTAGCAATCAAAAGCAACAGTTGTCCACCAACAAATGGATAATATTCTATAGAGGAAAATGATCATTCTCCCTCCTGTAGTTCTGCCAGGAAGAGTGGAATAGGGGTGTGAGCAAGATGGTGGTCAGCAAATGACAGGGAAGCTAAGGGTAGACTGTTTCTATTGGCATGTTGATTGTCCTAAAGATGTATGATCCTGAGTCTGATTTGTTCAGGATGCAACAAACTCTAGAGGCCATGGAAGTGCAAGATATTGGCAGATGGTTGAAGTAGGGCAAAGACACCTGAGGTGCTTCTGTAGTTCCAATGAAGGATTCAGTATGAACAAGAACCCCCAACAGACAGCCTCATTGGTGTGTGTGTGTGTGTGTGTGTGTGTGTGTGTGTGTGTGTGTGTGTGTGTGTGTTTAAATGACAGTTGAAGATGGAATTAGAAAATGAGTGTAGATTTGTAAGGGAATTTTCCATAGGATAATGTTTATATTTGTTTTACTTAGATAAATAAAGATTTTTCACCCTCTTGCCAATGTGTAAGTCTAAATCTAAACCTTAAGTATATTTTATTTAAAATATCAAATGATTGCCACTGGCCACTGAAATCCACCTGGAAAGAAGTGCAGATGTGCTTAAACCAGTTTCCTAAATGTGCAGAAGGCACATCCTCTGCCTGCTGAGTACCATTTAGTAAGAAACACATGGAGCAAAAGCCCTTCCTTCTGATGTGCCAGGACTGGGAGGAAAGGTAAAGAGAAGGTTTGCTTCTGATGGATAAAATGAGAGCTAGGTAACTAAGGCTCATGCATCTACTTTCACTTTACAGACAATTCTTAGCAAGCCTGTAGGTTCCACAGTTTATTAAGGATGGCCTCTAGTTTATTGCAGATAGAAACTAAGGATATTTTTATAGAAAGAAAAACACAGATGTTGTTACTAAATTGGGATATGAAAAAGGCACCTTTTCAGCAGCCTACGCTTATGAGGCATCTATAAAGCTCCTAAAATGCCTGCTGGTCAGGGTTCCTTCTGAGAAAAGTGGCTGCAGGGTTTCCATATCTGAGTCCGCATTTTTCAAGCCACATGACTCATTCCATTGAGACGAGGGTGATAAAAGTGTGGAGATCGTGTGCATGAAACTCCTCCAGCCACTTTTCTCAGTAAGGAGCAGCCATGAGCTGGTAACTTGAAGTCGTGCTGATCATTGAGCCTGGCCAGAACACAAAGGACTATTCAAGGTTCTATGGTCAGCCAGCATGTCCTCCCGCCAAGATTCCAGGTTGCTTTCACGCTGCATCACTAGGAGCTCCATCACACAGAGGCCTGAGGGGAGACCCTCCGGTGCTTGGCGCTGTTTTCCCAGGCAGGGGCAGCAGCGCTCAGAGCTTCTGGCACAGGAACAGGCGAGGCCCTGAGCTGTGACCGAGGCCTTTATGACTTTAGGCATTTGGTGGTCCTGTCAACACGAAGGATCCTTCAGCTAAACAATATCATGAGCTTCATTGCTAAGCCATAGACTTGTGCCTCTGTTTTCCATTTCTTTGGTCTAGTTCAAATGAAATCCTCCATTGGAGCGAGAGGAGGACCAGAGGAAGCTGGCCCTACTGCAGTCAGCCAGTGAAATCAGGTACTGCTCTCCTCTGGGGTTTTGGTGTATCCTGAATGACGGTCAGGTTCATGAGATCCCAGGTTGAGGAAGCTAGGATGGGTTTCTGTGGCTTCCACTTCCTCATACCCGCTAGCCTGCTATCATGTTTCCTATCTTCCAATCTGTATTCTTTATGAAGTAATGTCTGCATTTTTTCCAATGACATCATTTAAAAAAAGGTTGTTATGGACTTCGTTTTTACTAAAAAGAGTTCAGTAGATCAGTTTTTGTTTTTGTTTTTTTTTAAAAAATATATTTTATTGATTTTTTACAGAGAGGAAGGGAGAGAGATAGAGAGTTAGAAACATCGATGAGAGAGAAACATCGATCAGCTGCCCCCCGCACACCCCGCACTGGGGATGTGCCCGCAACCAAGGCACATGCCCTTGACCGGAATCAAACCCGGGACCCTTCAGTCCACAGGCCGACGCTCTATCCACTGAGCCAAACCGGTTTTGGCTAGATCAGTTTTTTTTTTAAAAAAATAGGAATTTATAATATATCCATCTATAAAACCTAAACATCACAGAGTTTCTTAGTAAAACTATGAATTTAGAGACACACTACTCATAGCATCCTAATGCTTTCTGCAGAAGTCCAGAATAAACTAAATGAAAAAGTAAAATAACTACTTAGGGTATTAGGAGTTTTGCATAGTTGTTTCTGGCCGACGTAAACAGGATAAAATGGTATTCTGAGTTCTGTGATTACACTCTCCACGTTTCTATTTCTCTCTTCTTGATTCTTAGACATAGATTTCACATCCTTAGAAGAACATAAAATGCAGGCTTAAGCCTTTGTCCTTATAACTTCCTATTTCTATCCCACCCACGCACTTCAGATTAGCCATACTTTAAAATATGTAATTATTTTGCCTGGCATCTTCCTACTTCCAGAGGCTTCAAATTACTGTCCTGTCAATTTCATAAACAGTCTTCTTTAGCGAGTTACCCATTTTATGGTTGTTCTGTTTTTGGAAACACCTCTAGGTGGGGCAACAGTAACAACAAAATAGGTGGATACCTGAAGCTCTTGGCAAGGAAGATTTGATGATTTCTAAAGTCCATTGACTACTTCTATCAGGGTTTGGGACAATTGCACAGACCAAAAAAACCTGGCTGTGTATTCTGGAAAGATTTTCTTTTTTCCTTTGGGAATATCCATCACTGTGAATCATGCTGCTGAACATTAATTCTGTCTAATGCAGGTCATTTAAATACACACACACACACACACACACACACACACACACACACACATATATATTTATACAATTTGCTGAATGAATTATATGCATTCCCTTAATTATTCCCAACATGGTAGTGATATCTTTCATAATAGTGGTTTTATATGAGAGAGGTATTTTTACATTTCAAAAAGTACACATACCAAAAAAAAAGACTTCAAATTAAATTTAAATACACTAAAATAAAATCAAGAGATGCATGCCTACATGCAGTTAAATATTTCAATAATCCTATATAATAAAAGGCTAATATGCAAATAGATCAAACAGCAGAATGACCAGTTGCTATGATGTGCACTGACCACCAGGGAACAGACGCTCAATGCAGGAGCTGCCCCCTGGTGGTCAGTGTGCTCCCACAGGGGGAGTGCTGCTCAGCCAGAAGCCGGGCTCATGGCTGGCAAGCACAGGGGCGGCAGTGCTAAGGACCCCTCAGGGAATGTCCGCCTGCCAGCTTAGGCCTGCTCCCCTAAGCCAGTAGGCGGACATCCCCTGAGGGGTCCTGGACTGCAAGAGGGTGCAGGCAAGCTGAGGGACCCCCTTCCAGTGCACGAATGTCGTGCACCAGGCCTCTAGTATATAAATAATTATTTAGTCAAAAGAGCAGTTTGGTAAAAAGGCTAGTTCCATATTTTCAGTAAGGTATAAAAATGTGTCACCCAAGAATGAGACAGCTGCTTAACATTATTCTAAACAACCCTTTATCAACCATCTTAGGCACTGTTGAAAAAGGTTGCCACCAGAAATACCACAGGCATGGTCACAGCTTCCACAGTGCCTTATTGTCTGAATGTGTGACTCCACCTTGACACCAAATTGCTATCCTGTCACCAGGTAAAAGCACGGGCCATTTTATCTCCTGGATGATGAAGTTTCAAATCCGAGAAGCAAGGCTGGCAGCCCTCGAGGTGATTATGATGCCTCAAACCCGAAAGCTTGCCCTGACAGCTTGCTCATCGTCCCAAAATCAAACCATTCCTAATTCTATTAGAAGATGCGTAGAAACTAGAGGAAGAAGAAGATAAAGGGAAAAGAAGAGGATCTTCATGTGCCCAGTAATTAATTATACAAGTTGTTTGCAGGGAAAAGTAGATTTTGATGGTGCCTCTCCTTGTGATGTACACAGATGAGACTAGAAGAACCCATATGGGTCCAGGGTTTGCCAGGGGAGGGACTATCAGGCTAAGCAGATGGCGGCCCCATGGCCATATGGCTATCCAGGAATGGGCCCAAGTTGTGGCACTCGGCCATGAGATAATGCTGGCAACGCTTTCATGCTAGCACTTCAACAGCACAGAGAATGAATACAAGGTTTGTTGACATAAAATATCATCAGAAAAATATCACGAGTACTCTATTATATGCATCTCCACGGACTGGCTCTTTGACTTATGAAAGAAATGAAAAAGGATCAAATTTATGAAGTTTAATATGTTTTGGATACAAAATTATATGGATAATACTGCAGGGGGGATTTTTTTGTTTGTTTGTTTTTGTTTTTTAACTTCAAACCCAAAATCCCATTCACTGAGGTTAGTCAGAATATTTTTAGAGCCTTACATTATAAATATGGATTAGGACCAGTGTTTCCAGTGCTTACAGTAATAACTAGAAGCTAAACACTACTGTGAACATTACCAATACTCATGTTAATCTGATGTAAAATGACTATTTGAAAAATTATCTTTAAAAT
Source organism: Myotis lucifugus (assembly GCF_000147115.1). Taxonomy (NCBI): domain Eukaryota; kingdom Metazoa; phylum Chordata; class Mammalia; order Chiroptera; family Vespertilionidae; genus Myotis; species Myotis lucifugus. The sequence continues at coordinate 289 of NW_005881651.1, read as the reverse complement.
TTTTCTAGGTTATTGAGGTATAATTGACATAAAAAATTTTTAGATGAAGGCATACACACGATGCTTTACCAATTTGTTAGAATAGTGATTTTAGATTAACAACGACACCCCACAGAGTCACAATATTTACCTGGGGCAATGGACACGTTAAGAGAAGTAGAATGGTGGTCAAAACCTAAAGGTTGAGTCTCTAAGAGAAGGCCATGAAGCGCACCGACCGATAACGGAGGAGATATACTAGGTTAGAGGAGCAATTCTGCTCGAATCAATTACCTACTCGAAAAAATGA
>NW_005881650.1:0-5662 GCF_000147115.1 Myotis lucifugus | reverse complement strand
GCTGCAAGAAACATCTTTGTCTATAAATTTCTAGAAGAACATTCATTATGCACCAAGTATGTACGGACACCGTGCTACACATTGAGGGAACAAGGTTGAATGCTCTCGGTTTCCACCTGGTAGTAGGCCTGCTCCAGGCTCTTGCTATGCAATAATGGCATCTGCCCAGCAGAGGGAACTCTCTGCATATTTACGCCTTAGTCTCCTTGGAGTTGAGCTAAAACAGCAAACTGGCCAGACCAGCTATAGAAATGCTACCTTCGCTAGAAGTTGAGGTGCTCTGGGAGCCATTTGCTAGAACTCAAGTGCCCTAGGCAGCATTCTCCTTATAGGGCACGGGAGCTTTCTGGAACACAACTTAACATTCATCTGTATTGTTCACCATTGTATTCTCGGTGCCTATCTTGCCAGGAGCCTGGCGCACCCTGGACATGTAATAAATATTATTGTGTAAATGATTGAACCAGACAATCCTCCCGAAGGGCTTTGGTAGCAGAATGACTTGACAGGAACAACAACCTCTCTTTAGTTCCTGAAGGTTTGTCCCTAAGCCCAGTCTTCCCACAGGATCACTGTGCTGTCCCGCTGCCCCTGGCGATGGGCAGCCTTCCTCTCTGCAGCCTCATTTCCACAGCTCTCATGATGGGCACTGCTACCTGCTTTGAGCACTGGGGCCATGTGAACAATGTCAGCCAGCTATTGATTAGCCATCATGTTCCTTTAACCTGGAAAGATATCTATATAATGCAGAAGCCACACAGTTAACAAAATCATCCAGGAATATTTTTAATACAAATTTCTACTCCCAACTCTCTCCCATCTCTCCCCACGACATCCGAACAAACAAAGAAGATCTCTCTGATATACACAGAGAAGTGAGGCTTGTAGAGCATTTAAAAGCCCTGCAGGTGATTCTGATGTGTATGAGTATGTGTTGTGCACACACACACACACACACACACACACACTAGCACACACCCTACTAAGAGGCATCCCTGGCAAACTAAGAGCCTTCACTAATAGACCAGTGTTCCTACACCTTGGATGAACATCAAAATTACCCAGAAGAATTTTTAAAGTTATATTGATGCCCAGATCAAACCTCAGACAAATTAAATCCGAATCTTATTAGGCTTGGGCCTCGGGGATCTTATTGTGCAGCCAAGACAGACCTGCTGCTGTGGACATGAGGAAACCAGGCTGAGGAGTCAGCATAGCCCCTGTCCATCGTACCTTCCAACCAGATGTGGAATCAGGGCGATGAGCACATAATGACCTGAAGTGGCCCGGAGCGCAGACTCTGAGAGGAGCACTCGCCCCAGTTTAGGAGACCGTGGTCCCAGGTTTCTCATTTGATAGGTCACTTAAGGTCCGAGGGTCTCAGTCTCCTTATCTATGAAATAGGACCTACTGAAATAATGAGATGGGTTATTTGAAATTTGCAAATCGCCGAAACCAGTTTGGCTCAGTGGATAGAGCGTCGGCCTGCGGACTGAAAGGTCCCGGGTTCAATTTGGGTCAAGGGCATGTACCTGGGTTGCGGGCACATCCCCAGGAGATGTGCAGGAGGCAGCTGATCGATGTTCCTCTTTCATCGATGTTTCTAACTCTCTGTCCCTCTCCCTTCCTCTCTGTAAAAAATCAATAAAATATTTTTTTTTAAAAAAGAAATTTGCAAATGATTATACAATTGGAAAAGATTATTATGGGGATCTATCAGACTAATATTTTTAAGTAATTTTAAAAGTATTTTAATATGTTCTTATTGATTTGGGAGAGAGAGGAAGCGAGAAGGAGAGAGAAGAACATCAATGAGAGAGAGAGAAACATCCATCCACTACCTCCTGCGTGCCCCCTACTGGGAATTGAGCCAGCAATCCGAGATGTGCCCTGACAGGGAATTGAACTGGCAGCCTCTTGGTGCATGAGACTCTCAACGACTGAGCCACACCGGCCAAGGCTGAAAGTATTTTTAAAAATTTGGTTAGTCCTGAAATTAGCTCAATATTTATTATGGCATCTGTGAGAGGATTCTTATTTTTAAGCGTTTTGAGCCTATTGCTGGGTTCCCAAAGTTCTCTCTAACCTATTTCTCACCCAGCCAATACAACCTCCACTGTGTTACAACAGCCACTATTATGTCAGTGAGGAGACAGGGTATCTCTCCCTACCATTTTATTCAGTTATTTTGCATTATCAAACTTCCCTTGTCTTTCTTTAATAATATTTTCTTTTAATAAGGTGCTAAAGTTATTGAAGTTCTTTATTCTAATAGCAGGCATTTGAAACGTAAAGAATATTTCCTGGTACAATTTCAGGCATCACTGAGGAGCCTGACAGCTGTTTGTGAGTGAGGATCTCCTCTTGACTTCACAGACCACCCCATCGGGGCTAGCAGAGCACACGCCAACCTGCCAGATGAAAGAACTCTGAGCAGCACAGACTTACTGCCACTGGGCCCACAGGCCAGCTTGGCCTTACACAGGTAACTAGATTTAATTCTGAGACATGCAATTAATCCAGAAACTAATAAAACCAGAACTACAAATGCTTATGTCACACAGGTTTTTATTTTTAAATTGTGCCTGTTAACAACTTTTTCCCCCTGGTTTTGTTAGGGCTCAAATACTAAAAGGTAAAGTAACTTTCAGAAAGCCAGAGCTTGCTGTGCGCCATTTCCTTATCTCTGAACTTTATAGGTTTGGTCTAAACAATACATATTAACACTTCTTCCAGCTCTCAATTTTCATTATTCTTTTCAGTAAATCAGACTTTTGACAAATTCAGATTTGTCTTTCCTTAATGAGACTGACTTAGGAGAATGTGAAGTGGACCTTGAACTCTGGGGCTGAGACTCAGTTTTACTCAAGTTTGAGTCTCCAGCTGGCCAGTAACACTCCAATTCCGGGAACCAAATGCTCCCCATTTGTTAATGTCACCATCATTTTCCTAATCACCTTGCTTAAAATCTACATGTCCTATTTGATGCTTCACTTCCTATTTCTCCTACAACTAAGTCTGTGGTTTTGTCCTATCTTAATGTAGACAAAATCCCCACACACTTCCTCCCAGACCACCCTCATGTCCACCCTCCCCCAGGCACAAACACTCCCACAGTTGATGGCGTCCTTTGATCCATGTAGAAGGACTTAGAATGGGACTAAGGGTCCAGCCATACAGGAGTGAGCCAGGAGAATACCACCTGTTCTATTTCTGTGGCGCTAATTCTATAGTACTACCCAGATTGCTGCGACCTGAGGAACCAGCATGAAGAACAGCATGTTCTGGAAAAAAACATATGTTCCAATTCCAGCGCTTTGGTTTACTAGTTGCCAAGTACTTCTTGGAAGTTCAGTTTTCTCATCTATAAAATGGGAACAATACTGGCCTTATAGTGTCATTTTGGAGGATTAAAGCTAATATATGTAATATACATAATGCAATTGACCATTCTGTGTGATTGTTGCCAACTACAGAGTACTCCAACTGCCTGTCTTCCAATGTTTTATCTTCACTGTGGTTTCTCCAGAATGCATGCCTGATTTTCCAAGGAAGACCATCATGTCCGGCAGAGCAGTTGCTTTAAGTTGTAGGAATGCTCTACATTTAGTCACTTTTATTTTCTGAGGCAAGCTTTTATTTATCATCAGAAACTTGTTTGACAATATTCAGATCTATGCTGGACACATTTCTAGCTCTATGCCCTGAGGCTTGTAAAAAAAGCTCACAGCTCCTGGCCCAACATTTTAATCATTGTAGGACCCCAGTGAATGGTAACTGGCTAGTTGAATGAATGTGTGAATGAACACATCTCTGTGAGGCTGCTTATGAAAATGAAATTTATAAAAAATCATTTAAGAAATGATTCAAGCAATTATGTGGCTAAAATTACCAATAACCGTAGATCTTTTTTTTTACCTTTTAGTGACTTAATCAGTACCAGGCAAAGAGAGAATCACTGAACAAATTGAGTAAATTTTAATTGTGAGAACTACGTTTCCCCAGAATATGATGAACAATTACTAAAAGTGGAACCAGAGGAGCAGTACACTAAATGAAATGATCCTCTTATAAGAAAATTATTATAAGCTGGGTGGAAAATGGGATAAATAAAAAATAACTCACAGTGTTTCTGGACTTCCCATTGGAACCCAAAGAGAAAGAAAAATGTCAGTATTTCTGGGCATGACTACTCAACACTGCAATTTTTAATGAGGTAGTTAGCATGACCCCAAGAGATAGACCTGCATTTTTAGTAGCCTTTTATTCGCCCACTTAAGGAAATAATTCATTTTAGCTCAAATGTGGACTCTCCTATTGGTAGGGGGTTTTAGAGCGAGCTAATTTCCATCTCACTAAGACCATTTTGTTGTAATTGTGCTCAGATTCAATTAATCTCTCCAAGAACTGTTCAACTTCAGTCTCTACCATTTTGTTCCATGAAGGGTAGTGGTTCTCAACCTGTGGGTCACGACCCCTTTGGGGGTTGAATGACCCTTTCACAGGGGTCGCCTAAGACTATTTGAAAACGCATATATGATTACATATTGTTTTTGTGATTAATCACTATGCTTTAATTATGTTCAATTTGTAACAATGAAATTGGGGGTCACCGCAACATGAGGAACTGTATGAAAGGGTCATGGCATTAGGAAGGTTGAGAACCACTGATGAAGGGGATCACTACAAATCAGGGGCTAACAAAAGGTGGGGCCCAGGAATGGACTTCAACCCCTGCTCACCAACACTAAAATCCTGGTTAATCAGTCCCTACTCTCCTAAGGAGGAGTGAATACTTTCATAAGTATGGCTCACAAAGCATTGTCACTGACAAGGAATCTGAGTGCTTCCAGATCACTTCGGAAATATAAAATGTGGCATAAATGCTTAATTTAAAAGAATGACATGTGACACAGTTGCTATTTTTACTACCTGCCTAACAAGAACCCACACACAATTTTTTAAAAATAACTGACTTAGAAGCCAAGAAGGAATCCAAGCCAAGATACTGGATACTGCACGTTGCTTTCAAAGGCAAAACATATCAGGACCCGTCACAATTGTCCTTCCACCCAGGAATGAAGCAGCTTCCTTGAAGGAAAAAAAAAACCCCACTAGTTTGGAAGGCCTCTCCTCTTAAACCTCTTCTGAAAACAGAGGTTCCAGCTCCCAACAACTACCTCCAACAAGTGTCATCAACAGTCACCAAAAGGTCATCTCCCCTCTGAGCAAATCTCTTTAAAGTAGATCTGATGGATGACTTTAATGGAAGCTCAGCAGAAATGAAAATCGAAGGGGCAATCAATGGAATTGACAATGCTATAGTCCCCGCATGTGGTGTACACAGCAGCTCAAGGGGAGGATTTTCCTTTGGGATCCAAATGGCCCAAATCAGCTGTTTTCTACATATTGATTAGAAGAGATCAATGAGGGGGGCTCTCATTTTTTCTTCCCTAACTTCCCACTTTACCACATGATCATCAAACATTAATTGGTCATTGATTATGTATATGAAATGCTGAAATCCATAAACATCCCTGTCATTGTTCGCAGCTTAATTTACAAAGGTGATGTGGCTGTATACCATCTTCATTAATATGGCCGATAAGCAGAAATACGGTGAGAAGCCAGAAGTTTCATTGCAAACCAGACATCTGAAATG
>NW_005881649.1:0-5662 GCF_000147115.1 Myotis lucifugus | reverse complement strand
ATCTATGGGTTTTCTATAACCATTAATGGACTCACAGAAAAAAGAAACTAAAAAAGCAATCCCGTTTACCATTGCAACGAAAAATAAATTAAGACACCTAGGAATAAATTTACCAAGAAGATAAAGGACCTGCACTCAGAAAATTTCAGGATGCTAAAAAAGAGAGAGGAAGACATGAACAAATGGAAGAATACATCATGTTCATGGATTGGTAGAATCAATATCGTTAAAATGTCCATACTACCCAAAGCAATCTATAAATTCAATGCAATCCCCATTAAAATACCAATGGCATACTTCAAAGATCTAGAACAAACTCTCCAAAAATTCATCTGGAATAAAAAAAAAAAAGACCCCGAATAGCTTCAGCAATCTTGAGAAAGAAGAACAATGTTGGAGGGATCACAATACCAGATATCAAGCTATATTACAAAGCCACTTTTCTCAAAACTGCCTAGTACTGACACAAGAACTGACATATAGACCACTGGAACAGAACAGAGAACCCAGAAATTTTGACACAAGCTATTATGCTCAGTTAATATTTGACAAAGGAGGCAAGAGCATACAATGGAGTCAAGACAGTCTCTTCAGTAAATAGTGTTGGGAAAATTGGACAAACACATGCAAAAAAGATGAAACTAGACCACCAACTTACACTATACGCAAGAATGAACTCAAAAAGGATAAAATACTTAAATGTAAGTCACAAAATCATAAAAAATACTAGAAGAAAACATAAGAAGTAAAATCTCAGACATCTTCCACCAGAGCAATATTTTTGCCAATATATCTGTGAGAACAAGGAAAACTCAGAAAAGGATAAAGAAATGGGAATACATCAAGCTAAAAAGAAACCACAAAAGAAACCATCAACAAAATGTAAAGAGAACCCATTGTATGGAGAACATATTTGTCGTAAGTGTTTCCCTCCACGTCCTGCGTGGTTCAGGGTTCGGGTCTGGAAGTGGAGCCGCACACAAATGAAATAGAAAAGACACAAGATAATTTGGAAATATTGGGGGACCAGGCGAGCAAGTCCAACTCAAGAGGAAGGACTTCCACTGTGCTCAGGCCTCACCAAGCTTTTATAGTGAGAGGTAAACAAGGTAGTGATTACCATAGTTACACAGTTCTTGTGAGTTTCACTTGTTTTGACCATGGTTACACTTCCTGCACTTCCTCATCCCATTAGCTTTCCCAGATAAGATCTAGGGAGTGTTATAAGGTCAAGCCTAATTATGCTAAGAGGACTGTGCCCTTTAAGCTGGAACTTGTTTGTGACTTTGCCAGCAGGCCAGTCCGAGGCTTAACCCTATATCAGTTTCCCACATCTCACCCTTTTTTTATTATTAAGCTACTATAACTTACACATCAAGAACAAAACTCTGGCTATTAAAACAATAACAATGCCAACCCGTAACCCAAAACATTTTAAAACTTAAGCATAACATTTCAAGAACAAAAAATGTTTTAAGTCCCAATTTCAATGTCCAACAGTTCTGAGTCCAAGTTTCAATGTCCGACAGTTCCTTATGTGTAGATGTCAGCAATGATATTTCAGTTCTGGATGGTGGACAAATGGTGGCAATGCAGGTCTGACCCTCTCTGGTTTGATCCTGGGCAACCTGCAGCAACACACAGCTGCTGACTGCTAGCATGGCAAAGCGTCGTCAGTGTCTCCATCTCTGAATTGTTTTTCCTCTTGTCTCCATGGCTGGAGCATTCCTGAGAATTCCTCTCTGTTGCAGGAATCCACATGGTCTTGAAGTTGTTTTCTGAAAATATACAAACATATTCTCGACCGAAGGTTAATAAATGGAATTTTACTTGGGGTCCTTTTTATATTTGCCCAAATGATTTTCCTTTGGCTTATTTTGACACCATGTATGTTTTTAATGGGTGTCTTGCTGTTAGCATTACAAATGAAAAAAAAAATTTTTCTAGATGTAATTTTAGTTACAGGATATTTTTCCTTACATGGTATTTTTCCACTATCCCCCCTTTTTTTTGATTTAATTATTAGGAGGATTTTTTGGAAAAGTTACAATGCAGTCTAGATAACTCTAAATTTTTTTTTTTTTGCACAAAAATATGACTGCTTTAGGATCACTGCATGTTAAACAAATTTACTATGAAATGAAAATTTTGGTTAATACTTCTTGAGCCAATTTTAATCTGAAAACCTGACTGCTATTTTACTGTCAAATTTAATACTCTAACAACAATCTTAGTTTACACTGTAAATATTAATGGAAAGGATTATTTTGCATCCTTGAGAAAGCCCTGAGCAGTCCTGGTGTTAGGCTGGTTGTAGATATAGGGTAGCTGTTGTCAGCCAAGTCTCTGTTGTCTGGGTACTGATCTCAGCTGGGCCAAGTCTCTTTCTGTTACCTGGGTCCCGATCTGGGCTGGGCATGGGAAGCAAGAAGCAGCCATGGGAGCAGGAGACCTCCCTCAGAAGGGGCGAGTGTTCAAGCCCCTGCATAGTTGGGGGGTGAGGATCTGTGCCCCACCTCTGTTGACCCCCAAGTTCTCTTCTGCTGGCCCCTCTGTGACTGTGCCTGTCTTAGGTTGTTCCTCCCTGAGGAATCTTACCCGTCTTTGACTAACCAGCCATCCTCCGGGGCCAAGCAGGGTGATGTGAGGTACAGTTCTGTCTCCTTGGTAGCCTATGCCCCTGTGGCCTCCATGCCCAGCAATTGCCTTGGGATTCCCCTCGCCTGCTGGCGGGGCCCTGGCATTGCACATATCTTGGGGAACCCAGGTTTCTTCTCCAGGGAGGGCCCAGCTCATGCCATTGGGCGAGAGACAGATCCACGGCACCAGTCACCATGAGGCTTCAACCTCAGCATGAACAGAGAGCTCAGGCAACAGCTGTGGGCAATTGGTTTGTAAGAAGAGGGACCCTCTTGGCAAAAAGGGCAAGAGAGGTCAATATAGAATGCTCAAGTGCCTTCCTAGGAGAGAATAAATCCCTTCAATGTCCTTAAAACAATCAAAGAATTAATTTGTAAGTTTTTTTGGATAAATGCACAATATACTGTTGTAAAGCATCAAAAATTATGAATAAAACTTGTAGAATAATACCATGTAAGAATATTCTTTGCTCTAGGTCATGACAACTTAATTTTAAACTGGCTGTCTCAAGGTTTGGAATGAGGAACCTAGTTAGCAAAAAAAAAGCAATTTACAGAAGCAGAGACAGCATGCTATCCAAATTACAGTTTCAGGTAAACACATTATCTAGAGTCCTTGGGTAACCTAGGTTAAACTTAGGCATGTTATCTAAATTTACAGTTTTGGGTCTCCAGAACACTGAGTTGACACGCTAACTGGAGCCCTCTGACCTTGGGATAGCTGTGTTGTCCTTCTAAGGTAAAGGAAAAATGTGCCTTCTAAGACCAGTATGAAAAGTTATAGTTTTTACCTGAATTAATTGTTACCATACTTCACTTTACCGTTCCCCAGGTGGTCTCTGGGCTGTTGGTTGTCTGATTTGTCTTCCTCCTGCTGGGTTATACTCGGAGAACTTCAATTTAAAAAGAAATCTTTTTCTTTTACAAAAAGTAACCTATAGGGTTACTTCCTTGGATGTTGACTGATAGTGCTGGAAGGCCATGTATTACAAGTCAAAGTCATGAAACATTTATGGTGACTGTACTTTCAGATTTGGTATTTTAACAGCAAATCATTAGATTACCCTATAAATATTAGTGGAAGATATTTCAAAATTTTAAAATTTCTCCTTTATTAAATTTAAAATATTTTTAAACAGCATTCCCTTTCGGCTTATTTGCATATACAAAGGGATCATGGGAAGCCTTCAGTAACTTTTTAGAAGAATTTTACTTTGCTAGGATTCAGTTGCTTACAAAGATACTGGCTTCTTATAGTAGGTACTTTTATTTATAAAGTTAGTAAATTTAGTAAAGTTTTATGTCTGATTCACGAGGTGCAAATGCTGCCCCACCTCCAGCCTAATTTAAAATGCAGCGGCGAGGAGCTTTTGTTATTTTAAATGACATCTTAAAATTCTACTGCTGTATTTTAAGAAATATCAAACAAAATAACTTGTTTTTCCCTTTCTTAGAGGCAAAAACTTAAAATATATTTATTAATTTATATTTGATAAAGCTTTCCATGTGATTTCAAGTATATTAAATTGGCTTTATTAAAAAATCCTTTAAGAAGAGAGAATAAACTTTTGAAAACATTTCAGGGCCCGTGAAATGTCTCAAAGTCATTCCTTGGTTATAGTTTTGAAATCTAACTTGAAAGACCATCAAATATATATGTATATATATGATTTAAAGATTATATACCTTTTATAATTATTAAGAGATATCAATTAAATTAAAACTGATCTTTGTATATAAAAATTTCGGTTGGGATTACAGAATTTATCCTCTTTTTTCAATTAGACAAATGTTGAAATTTTACTATAATTATATGATTTCTCCCAATTTATTTAACCAGAACTTTAAACTCTTAGCTGGCAAGTTAAATATTTAGCATTTCTCAATCAGTAACATTTTTAAGAATAAACTTCAAAAATACAAGACATAATCAATAGATTTAATTCTGTCCTCTAAGATTTTTCGTGAGGGAAATTTAGATTAATATTTTAGCATTTTGTTATTTCAGAATATCTAATTCAATTTAGCAAACTCCCAAAGCCTTGGGCTGCCATTGACTGGGAAGAGGTAACCATTAAAATGCAGATTAGTTACATTCTTTCTACCAAGGATGGGAAACTGGGAAGCAAGCCTCTCTTTAGAAGTTTCCACTGGTAGGAAATTTTTGGCCTACCTGCTTGTCTGTTGGGGGGAGGGAGGCTAGCCCTTCCTCCATCAGAAATTGCCTTGGACATACATACTCCTCTGTATTCACAACTTCCCACTTCAACCCCAAAAGCCCCAGCTTCACATTTCTACCATGAATTGGCTCCACCCCCAAGCCTCAGCACCTCAAAACAAAACCCCAATTTTGAGCCAAATTGTTAGTTTTACCTTTTGTGTCAAGAGTTAACTTTGATATGTTAAAAACTAAGTAAAATCCACGTACTCAATCCAAAACAGGCATTAAAAAGAAAAACCTCAAATGCTCTTTTGTATCCATTTTAAGAGTAGAATTGGTGCTTTCTGCTATTACCTGAGTCCTGATCTATCACCCCAGGGAGAGCTTGCCAAACCTGCACTCTCCCGTGGTGGAAAGGCTGCAGTGGGGTTAAGGATAAGGCTCCTTGGGCCTACCTTCTCCCATGCCTTTACATTTACCTTTCCGGCACCTTTCCTTCCTCAGAAAAGCATGGACATGTTAAAAGATCAATACGGAGTCTTTTTTCTTCTAGACTCAGTATGGCACATCTTCTCATTCTAAAGATCAATACAGAGTCTTCTTTCTTCTAGACTCAGTATGGCACATCTTCTCAATCTAAGTTCTGTACTATCCACCCACTTACCCTACTTATCCTCTATAGGGGGGTCTGCAGCACCCTACGGTGGAGTCCTATCCGTCCCGAGTGCAGGGGCCTTACCTAGGGGAATCCTGTTCAGCCTGTCCGGGTGCCATATGCTGGGGGCCAGCCCATGGGGTCCAGGGGTTCCCAAAGGTGTGGACGGAGTCGGCGAAGAATGATTTACACAGAGACAGCGTTCAG
>NW_005881648.1:0-5662 GCF_000147115.1 Myotis lucifugus | reverse complement strand
CCAGTATGTGCCAGGCATTATGTTAAGTTCTTTACATGAATTAGTACCTCAACTGCCCTGAATCAGGAATTATGATTTCCACTTTATAAATAAGAAACCTATACCCTAGCTGGTTTGGCTCAGTGGATAGAGCATCAACCTGGGGACTGAAGGGTCCCAGGTTCGATTCCAGCCAAGGGCACATGCCTAGGTTGTGGGCTCAATCCCCATTAGGGGGTGTGCAGGAGGCAGCCAATCGATGATTCTCTCTCATCATTGATGTTTCTACCTATCTCTCTATCCCTCTCCCTTCCTCTCTAAAATCAATAAAAATATATTCAAAGAAAGAAAGAAAGAAACCTAAGGCTGAGAGAAATAACTTCCAAAAGGTCATACTCATTAAAAATTTTTTTAAAATAAAAACTAAAAACAAAAGGCCATACTCATAGATACAGAGAACAGACTGACAGCTGTCAGAGGGGAGAGGGTTTGGGAGACTAGGTGAAAAAGTGAGGAGGGGCCCTAGCCAGTTTGGGTCAGTGGATAGAGTGTCAGCCTGCAGACTGATGAGTCGCAGGTTCGACTGTGGTCAAGGGCACATGCCTGGGTTGCGGACTCAATCCCCTGTGAAGGTGTGGAGCAGGCAGCCGATCAAAGATTCTCTCTCATCATTGATGTTTCTATCTCGGTCCCTCTCCCATCCTCTCTGAAATCAATAAAAATATAGAAAAAGAAAAAGAAAAAGGTGAGGAGGGGATTAAGCAGTATAAACTGATAGTTGCAGAATCACCACAGAGATTCGAACTGCAGCATGGGGAATATAGTCAATAATGTCGAGATAACTGGGTAGGCGGCCAGGTGGGTGCTTGGGTCAGCGAAAGGACCACTCTGTAGAGTGCATGGTTTTTTGGCTACTTTGCTGTACATCTGAAACTGCTGTGGGCCCTAACTGGTTTGGCTCAGTGGATAGAACATCGGCCTACAGACTGAAGGGTCCCAAGTTCAATTCCAGTCAAGGGCATGTACCTTGGTTGAGGGCACATCCCCAGTAGAGGGTGTGCAGGAGGCAGCTGACTGATGTTTCTCTCTCATGGATGTTTCTAACTCTCTATCCCTCTCCCTTTCTCTCTGTAAAAAAAAATCAATAAAATATTTTTTTTAAAAAAACTGCTGTGGAATGGTATTGAATGTAAACTGTAGTTGGAAAAAAACACACAAAAGGTCATAAATGGTGGAGCCAGGATTCAAATTCAGGTCTGTCTGATAAAAGTTCATACTCTGTATCAATACAGTTAATGGTTCTTTATAAAAACTGTATATACTCCTGGTTTCTCAAAAGGAGAAAACCAGCCTGGCCAGTGGGCTCAGTGGTTGAACAAGGAGGTCACGGTTCGATTCCCTGTCAGGGCCCAGGCCCAAGTTGTAGGCTCGATCCCCAGTAGGAGGCATGCAGGAAGAGCCAATCATGATTCTCTCTCATCATTGATGTTCCTATCTATCCCTCCCTTCCTCTCTGAAATCAATAAATATGTTGTGTGTTTTTCAAAAAAGGAGAATACTGGAAACAGAGAATATAAGAGACTCTAAATTAGAATCTCTAAGAGCCAAGAACCTAGATATTTTGTATGTGAATGCATGTATGTATGTATGTATATGTGCTTGTTCTTAACTAATCAAGCCTTCATCATTACCATTATATAAATTTACTAAGAACCTACTGGGTTAGCATGGATAAAATGAATTTTTATCTATTTCTTTCAAACCTTAGTTGACAGAAAAAGTGACTGCCAAATGCTACTTCCTAGGGGCCTTTTAATGAAAATGGGTGGGAAGATTGGAGAACACAAAAAAGATGCCTAGCTTTGAACATTCCTGGCATTGACTAAGAATAGTCTTCAAATGAGAATCAAAATATATAACCACTGTGTACAAAAAAAAACTTTCTACCAGACACTGCATTTTCCAAGTTGCATTTCTTAGTACATTCTTCAGAAAGAGGTAGGTATGCTGAGAGAAAAGGGTCCCAAGGATAAATTACTTTGGTAAATGATGCATGCAACATCTCAGAAATTCATACTGCCTGATAACATAATAAAGGCTCTAAAGAGTCTTGAGGTAAAGAGACCTTGTTAACATTATTTAACCCACTTATTTGGGCAAATAATTTTTTTGTGTGTGTGTGCTTCCATGTTTCCATCCCTAAGTGTTCCTTGGACTCAACTTAGACATATAGATTCATATTTCTTTGAGATTCTCATTTCTTATTTTTGTTGCGTTAAGTGGAATATTTGGATAACAGACTGCAATAGATCTGGGTAAATAACTTAATTTCTAGTCGCTTCCTAAAGGAAGGATCCAAGAAACTTTGGATATCAGAGAAAGGCCAGATAAAAAGAAAAAGTCTCACCCTGGCCAGTGTGACCAGTGATTAGAACACTGTCCCATTCACTGAAGGGTCCTGGGTTTGATTCCTGGTCAGGGCACATACCTAGGTTTTGAGTTCAATCCTTGGTCCTGGTGCAAACAGGAGGCAACCAATCAATTTCTCTCTCACACACTGATGTTTCTCTCTTTCTTTCTCTCTCTCTTTTTCTCTCTCTCTCATCAATGAAAAAAGCATATCCTTGGGTGATGATTAAAAAAAAAAAGAAGAAGAAAACCCCTTCTATTTGCCTTTTCTCTGGAAAAGGCTATAGGGATAAAAAATTAGTCCTCAATGAGTGGCAGATGACCTAGTGAACCATACATGGTTGCTAACTTCTGTTGAGTCTAAACAGAAGACAACATGAGTCTAAAGCAGCGGTTCTCAACCTGTGGTCGCAACCCCTTTGGCAGTCGAACGACCCTTTCACAGGGGTCACCTAAGACCATCCTGCATATCAGATATTTACATTACGATTCGTAACAATAGCAACATTACAGTTATGAAGTAGCAACGAAAATAATTTTATGGTTGGGTCACAACATGAGGAACTATATTCAAAGGGCCAGAAGGTTGAGAACCACAAGTCTAAAGGCTATCCAGCTCAAGAATATACTGTTTGTTCTGGTTACACTCAGACCAAAGGATAACTAAGAGAAAAGACAGGTTTTGGCCAGTGTGGCTCAGTAGTATCTCTATCCCTCTCCTTTCCTCTCTCTCTAAAAAAAATAAATAAAAACATATATTTTTTAAAAAGACATGTTTGCAGACCATCAAAAAAAAAAAAGCTTTCTTGCCCACCCGGGGTGGCTCAGTGGTTGAGCATCAACCTATGAACCAGAAGGTCATGGTTCGATCCCCAGTCAGGGCACATGCTCAGGTTGTGGTCTCATTCCCCAGCATGGGACTTGCAGGAGGCAACCGATCAATGATTCTCTCTCATCATTGATATTTCTATCTCTCTCTCCCTCTCCCTTCCTCTCTGAAATCAATAAAAATATAATTTAAATCTATGATCAACTCTGAAACATCTCTAGACAAGCACCTACTTCAGATGAAGGACCTAAGGCAAAGCTAACGCTCCGAAGCCAAAACAAACACAGAAAGGTGGCTTTTGCCCTCCCGTTAATCCAGGTCAGAACCCCCTCATCTTCTGATATGCCACGGTTGCGGGTTTGATATCTGGTCAGGGTACATACAAGAATCAACCAATGAATGCACAAATAAATGGAACAACAAATTGATGTTTCTCTGTCTCTCTCTTCCTTCCTCTCTCTCTCTAAAATCAATAAATAAAATTTTAAAAATAGACAATATGACTCTGATGTTCCCACTCATTTGTCTGAGGACTCAAGTCAATATCCAATTAAGCGCTTTAAAAATCAAACAACTTGCCCTAGTTTGTTTGGCTCAGTGGATAGAGCATTAGCCTGCAGACTGAAGGGCCCCAGGTTCGATTCCAGTCAAGGGCACATGCCCTGGAGTTGTGGTCCTCAGTCCCCAGTAGGGGCATGCAGGAGGCAGCCAATCAATGATTCTCTCTCATCATTGATGTTTCTCTCCCTCTCCCTTCCTCTCTGAAATCAATAAAACATATTTTTTTAAAATCAAACAACTAGGTTGTATTCAAAGAGCTAGTCTCAAAAACGTGGGGTGAAGAATGGTAGAGAATCCTTACTTACCTAATGAGACAACATTCCCATAATTCTCCTGCATAACATCCCTGTAAAGGTCCCTTTGCGTAGGGTCCAGAGGTCTCCATTCTTCCCGAGTGAGGTACATGGCCATATCTTCAAATGTCACCGGTGCCTGAAATCACACAATGCTTCCTCATTACTTAACATCTCATAGATTGGTACCAGTTTTTCTCCTTGAAATTACAGACATGGCTAGAATTATTGAGAAGGCAAAGGGTATTAAATCTGATTTATAGAGTCCAAAGAAGAAATGAACAAGCTAAAAAGAGATAGAGTAAAGAAGAGAGCAATTTACAAGCTAATTGCTCTGGTCCAATGGCCAGACAACCCTGCCCCACACTGGAATCGTATTCTCTAGCTGTACTTTGCTCAGAACACATCTAGCACCTACATGGCACCACAACTATACTCACAATGTTCCTCTTTTCCTGGAATATCTTTCTCAAACCAGAAAAATCCTATTATTCTTTTTTTATTCCAGATAAGGAAAACCACTGACAAATAGTTAAGTGACAACGGTTTTTAAGAAATAAAAAGAATGTAAGGAGCAAAATAAGTTATGAATGGAAGCGCTGGCCCTCCTCCTCCAGGTATCCTACTATTCTTTTAGGTCCTGTTCCAGTACCAACTATTCTTCGGTGCCCCCCATCCCTCTGCTTGGCCCCCCTCCTCCCTCGGACCCCTCAGACAGAATTCATCACTCCCACGCCTTCCTTCTCACACCAAGCACTTTGTTCCTACAGCAAATGGAGCTCTTATCACGTTGTATCACGGTTAACCGGATGCATCTGTCTCCCTATAGATTGTGAGCAGGCGGGAGAGCCCGTTTCATCCATCCACCTTTTGTCTCCCCGGCATTTAAAGGCATACAGCAGGTGTCCAATAAATGCTTGTTTGTGGCTAAACCGGTCTGGGTTCCTGGAGGCACAATACCGAAGCGAGCTAATTACTATTTCCAGGGAATTTCCCACAGGGATTTGCAAAGAAACGCCGGGACCAGGTGGATAAGCAGAGGCAGGGGCCGCGAAGCCACCCCCGGCTTACCTGGGACCCAGCCATGAGCAGGGTGGCTGCCATCTCGGGCTCAAGGATTCGCCTCCCAGGAGAAAGAGCAGGAAAAGCAGCTAGCAGACAGCACTAAAGGAGGCGAAAAGCAGGGCGTGAGGCACAGAACACAGGCCCTGCCCACTCCCCAGGGCTGGAGTTCTGGCCGCCAGACGGCTAGGGAGGGCCCTGGACCCGGGCAGGGTCACTCTCCTCCTTGACCCTCGAGCGCGACCCGCCCTCCGTGTCTCCGCCACCACGGGGTGGAGGCAGTGCCGGGATTTAGCAGGACAGGACAGCTCCCTGGCTCGGTCCCTCCCGCCCGGTCTCAAGCCGCTGCAGTCTCCGGGAGGCGGCTCTCAGCCCAGCCCACAGAACGCCTCCGCTCTTCCATCTCCAGGATGAGGCCTTTCCGGCAGCTGCCTCAGCCAATCAGCGAGCGAAGCTCGAAAAACGCTCTACCAATTACAAGCCGAACACTAGGCCCGCCTCTTGTAACAAGGCTGGACACCTCCATCGC
>NW_005881647.1:0-5664 GCF_000147115.1 Myotis lucifugus | reverse complement strand
AGATGGCCCCCTAACAGCCACATGAGGCCAAGTTGGGGTGCACAATGGGCCTACCCCACTTGTCTGTGTGCCCTGGGTTTCCCAGTGACTCGGGGGGAGGGGAACGCAAGCTTTGAGCGGTCGATTGTCACATTGGAGAGAAGAGAGGCTGGAGTGAGGGTTACAGAGAATGAGGTGGAGGGTTCTGATGGCTCACTTTCCGGGAGTGACAGCTGGTAGGCAGCTGTGGAGAGATGTGTGTGTGTGTGTGTGTGTGTGTGTGTGTGTGTGTGTGTGTTAACAGCCACAGTGACTGGGTGTTTATTGAATTGCTGTGGATTCTCTAAAAGCAAAGCAAGCATACTAAATTGCTGCAAATTACCAAGGGCTTTCCTAATGTTCGATAAAAATACTGTGAACATTTAAGGACACAGGCTCTGCAAATGGTCCTGACTGGTCGGAGGGAAGCTCTTGCTTTGAGAACAAACAGCACAGGGTCTTCAGTACGAATAAATGGAATCAGGCGAGTGACGGTCGGTCGCACCTGAGGATAAACATTGCAAATTCAAGTAGGCGTCATGTCCTTTTTCAGTATTTGCTTCCATTCACTTCGAGCTATTTCCCCGCCTGGCCTCTGCCCACCTTGCCCTTAAAGAGATGATTATTTTGGGGTCCTGTCTCTGAGATGTAGTGTACCTCCAATCACATTTGGGCTGCTTATCATCTGGTTCAGAGACGAAAAGAAGTGCCAAAGGATGTGTGAATTTTTTAATTGTCTTCCTCCATGACCTCCAGTTCTCATCAATTTTCTCAGTATCCCCAAGGCTACCCAGCACAGCCCGGGGACTGGAATATCTTGAGGAAGGCAAGACCAGGGTTTTAGACTAGGACGAATTTCCTGTTGGGCAGTCAAATCCTTCCACGCTCCATACCTGGTTTCTTCACCTTCAACCTAATTTCTTCCTGTCCTTGGGACTTTGAAGTATTGCTCATTTCCTCCCTGACTTAGGTCATGTCCATTGGACAGAAATAAACCATCATTTATTGTTCTAAGGAAAAAGTATCAGTAGATTCAGAGGGTTGCGGCTTTTGGCCTGTAAAGGACAGCAGAGCTGGGGCCTCTGAATTAAATTATACCCCCGTGTAAAAAAACAACAACAAAGAAATAACTGTTGAGGGGCCAAATGTACTTCGGGTTAAATCAGTTTGAAGCATCAGAAACATTGTTAGAAATATTGGAAGAGCACAGCAGGTAGCTAGGTTTGCATTTCTTAACCCGTGTCATTTGATGCTTTGCTCCCACAGGGAGGGTATGAGGAATTTTATTGTCTTCCAGCAGGTAAATTGGATTTAGGGATCCGACACTAGTTTTGGTGGTTTGCATGAAGCTTCATGGCATAGATGCTCTGCCTCCTGTTTGATAAGCGTTATGGTGGCTAACTTGCCCGTCTCAGTATGGAATTCTTTTGGTCATGGGATGATCTCAGGGAAAGCCAAAAAGACCAATGAAGGTGCTTTAGAGGTGAGCCCAGGTGTGGGAGCCAGAGGTATTGAGGCTTTGCTACAGCCTCAGAGATGAGGCGAGAAGGCCCAGGGCTTTGGGTCAGGACAGATGCTTCTTGAATCCAGACACTAAGTGGGCAAGAAGCAACAGAGAGTACATACAGCTGGGCCAGATAGGGATGGGACTAGCAAAGGGACAGAGCGCAATCGGAGAAGAAGAGGAAACTGGACTCACGTTATTGCCTAGCCCCGTGGTCGGCAAACCGTGGCTCTCGAGCCACGGTTTGCCGAGCCGCAGTTTGCCGACCACTGGCCTAGCCAAACACACCACCCAGCCATGGTCGGACCAGCATTAGGGGCGAGACAAATAGAAGACAACCAGCGATGGGGCTGAACAACAGATGTTTCCCTTCAAGAAGAATTATTAAGCAGTAATCATAGGAAGAGGCAGACTCCTGTCGCAAGCAGATGGGCTTTGTTAGCAGTTTGGCAAATGGGTGCTACCAGGTCCACCAGATGATCCCTGAGTCTTCATCCAGGACGCACTCTCTCCTGATGGGACAGAGGCCTGGCCACCTCTCCTGGCTCAGCACAGTCCTCAGAATAAGATACACATGTGACCTCCATCCCACCAAGTGCCACTTCTCCCATCTGTAAATCAGGGAGTTGCTTTTCTGATTTCTCAGGTTCCTTCCAGATGCAATTTCTCATGCTACATGTCAAATCCTTTGGGGGAAAATCATTACAGGAAGACAATTGTGCAATATGCTGTGCACAAAGCTCAAAGATGTGTGTCCCAGGAAAAGTCCATCCATCCATCATCCATCCATCCATCCATCCATCCATCCATCATCCATCCATCCATAGATTCATTGCTACTTTCAATGATTCATTCATCGATTCAATAAACATTCTTGAGCACTAATGAAACAGCCAAACTTATGATATTTTAAGCTCTGAGAGGGCACGGACTATGCTGTTTATGTTGAGATTGTGTCTATCCCCAGTGCATGGAAAGCAACAGGTGCTTAGATACTTGCCAAATGAATGACAAAGGTAACTACACTGCCTGTGTTAGCACATCAGGGTGGGGAGTGGTTCTGCTCACTTTTGGTGAATTTCCCAAATTTCTTGGCGGTGGTGCATATTTGGGTGCTAACTAAATATTTGTGAAAGGAAGGAGGGAATCTGCGTGGCTGCAGCTGCTTGTGTGGATGTGTTTTGGCCACATGTGTGTGTGGCACCTCCTTCGTCAGTGTGGTGTAGCGAGGTGAACACGAGGAGTCCGGAGCCAGAGGACCTAGATTCTCTTTCTTACTCTGTTTCTAGTGAACTGTGCCAACCTGCACAGACCAGGTAGGTCGCCTTTTCGGATCTCTTTTCTCATCTGCAAAGTGAGAAATCTCTTTTGGCTCCTTCCAGCTTTTGAGTGTGAGATTAGACCAGCCGTGGGCAAACTACGGCCTGCGGGCTGGATCCGGCCCGTTTGAAATGAATAAAACTAAAAAAAAAAGACCGTACCCTTTTATGTAATGATGTTTACTTTGAATTTATACTAGTTCACACAAACACTCCATCCATGCTTTTGTTCCGGCCCCCCGGTCCAGTTTAAGAACCCATTGTGGCCCTCAAGTAAAAAAGTTTGCCCACCCCTGGATTAGACCATGAAGAATAGGTGAAAGCAGTGAGAATGCCCCTAACAGTGATAGTCCAGCTGGTGTGGCTCAGGGGTGGAGCGTTGACCTATGAACCAGGAGGTCATGGTTCGATTCCAGGTCAGGGCACATGCCCGGGTTTCTACACATCCCCAGTATGGGGCGCGCAGGAGGCAGCCAATCAATGAGTCTCTCTCATTATTGATGTTTCTGTCTCTCTCCTTCTCCCTGCCTCTCTGATATCAATAAAAATATATTTAAAAAACCCAAACAACTTTATAAAAAAAGTGCAATAGCTGCTATTATTACAAAGGTGGGAGCATGTCTGCTTCATCACAATATTAAAGAAAGGGATGTATATTCTTTCCGTATTCAGTAAATGCTTTTGAATGACAATAATAAAAAACTGGGAAATGTTTTCTTAACACTTTTTTTTTTAGGGCTCACTAAGTGAGAGGCACTGTTTTACATGCTTTACAACTATGAATACGTTTACTCTTCATAACAACTCGATGAGGTATGTGCCAGCATTGGCCCCGTTTACCTAGCAGAAAACGGGGACCCAGAGGGGAGAAATCAGCTCCCCGTGGCTACCCAGCGAGTGAGGGGCAGGCTAGCGTTTGAAGCCAGGTGTCCCGGCACCAACGCCTGGGATGTGAGCCACCCGCTGTGCTGTGGTTTGCTTGACAACCACATTGCCCGCTGTGATGGCTCCAGCAGCATGGGAGCCTCGGTCCCTACCACAGGTTCGCACAGCCTAATTGGGCACATGAAATATTTAGAGAATGAGAAAGTGGGCAATAAAGCCGCAATGGGAGGTATAGATCACCGGAGAACAGGAAAGTCTGTAATAGGTACCTTACTTTTATATAACACTTTATGCCTTGCTGAGTGCTTTGACATCCATCATCTCATTTATTCCCCGTAACAGCGATCATTATTTATTAAGGGCTTACTATGTGCCAGGCACTGGGCTAAGTGCTTTGCTTCTATTATGCCAACCAAGCCTCCCAGCAAAACTATGCTGGGAGTGTCGAAAGCCCAATCGACTCATTCATATCTGCACAGAGCGGAGGAGTTGGGACTGGCTTCGAGCACAGCTGGCTCCAGAGACTCAAGCAGCGTCCTCGGGACTTGATCTGTCTCCCCCTTCCCTCCTCTGTCCTTCTCCCTTTCTACATGGCTCCCCTTCATGCTCAGGTGAGCTCTGTTCCCAGCGTGGCCCACACAGCCCAGGCTCATGTCCTCCCTACTGCAAATGACCCCGGCAGAGAGAGGACCTGCCTCCAGCATTTCCAACAAACGTCCTGGAATTGAGCTCCCTTTGTGTGGCCTGTCCCTGAACAGGTCACTGTGAGTAGAGGGTTGAAGTATGCTGATTGGTTAGACCTGGATCACAAGATAAGCCCTGTCGGTCCTGGAAGGAATTGACCCATCAGACCTCAAAGAAAGTGAAGGCGATGTTTCCAGTGTAAGGAGAGATGAATGCTGGGCAGTCACAGAAATAATAAAAAAATAGTCTGCATCGGTTACTTTCTTCATCCCATGGATGGGGAAAGAGCATCTGAGAGCTGGTGTGCTCTGAGCCGGCTGCCCATCCAGAGGCAGAGCAGCGCTTGCGTGAGGCATGCCCGGTCCTTTTCACCCATCTCACAGATGGAAACAGCGAGGCACAGACCGATCCAATGCCTTCCTGATGTGTCTAGATCAGCGGTTCTCAACCTGTGGGTCGCGAACAATGAAAATACATCCTGCATATCAGATATTTACATGACGATTCATAACAGTAGCAACATTACAGTGATGAAGTAGCGACGAAAATAATTTTATGGTCGGGGGGCACCACAACATGAGGAACTGTATTTAAGGGTCGCGGCATTAGGAAGGTTGAGAACCACTGGTCTAGATAGAGGGAGGTGCTCTAGGATTCAGTGCGGTCCTGCCCATCTGGGGCCTGTGGACCTTGAAGAGTTTTTTTTTTTAATATATTTTATTGATTTTTTTACAGAGAGGAAGGGAGAGGGATAGAGAGTTAGAAACATTGATGAGAGAGAAACATCAATCAGCTGCCTCCTGCACACCCCCTACTGGGGATGTGCCTGCAACCAAGGTACATGCCCTTGACCAGAATCGAACCTGGGACCCTTCAGTCCACAGGCCGACGCTCTATCCACTGAGCAAAACCGGTTAGGGCGACCTTGAAGAGTTTTTAAGGAAGAAAGCAGGGAGGCTCAGGTCAGCTCCTGCCACTGCAATCGCCTCTGGTGTGAGGCGAGGTCTCGGGGAGTCTTCAGGGTGGAGTGAGTGGGGTTCACCAGGCTAATGCCCACTCAGATTTGGCCATGTAGGGGGAGGACTTGACACAGGGAAGATGGTACCCTCCCGCCTGCCATGTAGGAGGGCTCAATGGAGTGATAGCTCTTGACCAGAACTCAACCCTTGTTATTCTTTCTAAATGCTGTCCCTCCAGCCCTAGCTTTGAAGCCACACAACCCAATTTCTCCCTGTATGTCTCTGGTGCCTCCTG
>NW_005881646.1:0-5664 GCF_000147115.1 Myotis lucifugus | reverse complement strand
TATATTTTATTGATTTTTTACAGAGAGGAAGGGAGAGGGATAGAGAGTTAGAAACATTGATGAGAGAGAAACATTGATCAGCTGCCTCCTGCACACCCCCCACTGGGGATGTGCCCGCAACCAAGGCACACGCCCTTGACCGGAATCGAACCTGGGACCCTTGCATCCGCAGGCTGACGCTCTATCCACTGAGCCAAACCAGCTAGAGCCATTTATATTGTTTTAAGTCATGTTGTCTGTGGTAATTACAGCAGCAATAGGAACCTAATACACTCACTAATACCCCTAGGAAAAAGTCCAACCTGCTTCATAGCACACAAGGCCTTGCGGAATCTGGCTTATGTCACTGTGAGCTTGAGCAAAGTTCTTAATTTCTATGGGCCTGTTTCCTCACCTGTAAAATGGGAAGGAAAAAATCCCTCTAGGTCTGTAATGAGATGAAATGAGAGGACACATTTAAGGTGCCTGCTGGAGACACTGGCACAGCAGTATAATTATCATGGAGCAACTGACAGGGAGTTAGGAGGCCTGGGATCTATGCCCCTTGTTAGGGCTGTTTCCACATCTGTAGAAAAGGAGACACACACAGGTTTAGCATCTTCATCTCCCCCCTCTCCTCCACTCTTTCCTGGCCATTGATCTGCTTTTCCTTCCTCAAACAGGCTTCGCTCCTGTGACTTCTGATTTTGCACAGGCCAGTCCCTCTGCCTGGAATGCTCTTCCATCCCCTTCACCAGGCAGCTCCCATTTCCTCCAGCAGGCCTTGCTGACCCCAGTTAGAGTCGGTTAGACCCCACTGTTATGTGTTCCCAAAGCATCCTGAACTTCCTCTATGGTAGTACTGATTTTCTGTCATTACTATGGCTTGTGTGTTTTTTGTTTGGAAAAAACAAAACAAAACAAAAACAAACAAATCCAGATAAGAATACTTTGGCCTATTTTCTTCAAGTGTGTTGTTTAAATAAAACAAAACATTGCAAGTAAACTTGAAGTAATTGACATTCCCTTTCCTCTCTCCTCTTTCCCAGAGGCAGCCACTATTGTGAATTTGGTGTGTAGTTGATCAGTCTACGTTTTAATTTTTTTAATACTTATATACCCATAGATATATAGAATATGCTTTTATATGTGTTTATAATTAATATTAGTTGCAACCTTTAAAATATTTATCATTCTACAACCTTCTCTTATTCACTCAAAAATAGGTCTGGAGGATATTTTCTTATTGATATAACCCGAATCTTTCACTTTTATCACTATGTAATATTTTGTTATTAGAACATACCCCATTTTATTCATCCATCACCCTAGTAATGGACATTTAGCTTCTATTAATTTTCCACTATGATAAAGAATATCTTTATACATATGACCTATGCACAAGTGTGAGAATTTCTTTAGAAAAAGTTGTCAACTTGCACTTTGTGGCAAAATGATAGGTAGTCCATGGGTTGTATAGCTGTATTTGGAGAGCTAACAGCCAGTAGCATAGAGTTGGTGCTTAAGTACTGAAATCAATGTGTGTGCATTTTCAACTTTACAAAATATTGCCAAATTGCCTTCCAAAGTGTGAGTGTACCAGCAGCACATAAAGGTTCCCATTTCCCAATATGCTCACAAACACTTGGCATTGATATGTGTTTTTATTTTTATATAGCTGGTCATAAAATCACATCTTATAATTGTTTATATTTACATATCTCAATTTGCTTATTAGCTATTTAAATTTATTCTGCTGAAACTTCTTTATTCATATCTTTTACCCATTTTTTTCTTTTGCAGGTTGGCGGGAATTTTTCTTAATGGTCTGTAGGAGTTCTTTGAGTACTAGTCCTATGTTACATATGTTGCAGATACTTTCTCCTAGTCTACAGCTTGTATTTTATTTTTTAAAGGTTTTTAATTAATTTTTAGAGAAAGAAAGGGAGAGGGAGAGAGGGAAACATCAGGGGGATCGAGCCTGCAACCTGGGCATGTGCCCTGACCCAGAATCAAACCTGGCAACCTTTTGGTGAACCTGATGAAACCCAACCAACTGAGCCACACTGGCCAAGGCTATAGCTTGTCTTTTACTTGAATTTACAATGTCTTCTGTTATATGGCAATTCAAGTTTCAATAGAGTCATAGATCAATTTTGTCTTTTATGAGTTGTGCTTTAGAGGGTGTCCCAAAAAATGTATACACACGTAACAGCTGATAGCTCAATTGATGTTTTTTCTTTTCAAATTTAACCCATTGGAATTAATAATCAATCAAAGTATATATACATTTTTGGGACACCCTGTATTATTGCTTATCTAAGAATTCCTTCTCCACCCTGAGATAATAAAATGTTATATATGTGCATATACATATTTCTAATAATCTGAAATACTTGTTTGCCATATTTATTATTTAATCCACTTGAATTAGGCATTTATTTTTCATTCCTAGGAAAGCCAGTTCCTTGGTGCCATTTACTGAGTCCTCCATCCTTTCCCCACCTCTATTGTACATCAAGTTCACACACACACACACACACACACACACACACACACACACACACACATTGTGTCTGTTTCTAGAATTTCCATTGTATTCCCTTGATATTTGCCTCTCCCTTCATTATACTGGGGCTGATAGGCAGGGAAATGTCTTCTGCCTCAACACATACACTTTGTTATTTTGGTTTGACAAGAGCTCTCAAAATTCCTGATTGGATTTGGGAAAATACACATTTTTGTGTTGATAATGAATCTTCCCATCCATGTACATGGTATATCCCTCCATTTATTCAGGCTTTCTTTAATGTCCTTCAATGCTTTGCAATTTTCTCTATGAGAATACAAACTCCACAAGGGCAGATGCTAATTGACTTTGTTCACTGCTGTATCCTCAGAGTCAAGAATGGGAGATAACATAGAGAAGATGCTTAATAAGAATTTGTTGTTTAATGAAATATCTTGCATACATTTTGTTAGACATATTCCTACCTCACATATTTTTGTTGCTATACAAAAATAACAAAAATTTAAAAAATAGTTCCTAATCAGCTATGATTGCTATATAGATCCCCGGGTAGTGGGGAGGGGAGAGAGGGGAAGGACAGGGAGCCAGTACAGAGTGCATTGATCAATAAGTTGCCACCTCAGGTTATATGCAGGGGAGAACGAAGGTCGGATTTGTGTTTGAAAGAGCTCTTTGGCTGCAGTGCAGAGAATGAAACTGGAATGGATAGGGCAATAGAGGTCACTAGCAGACCGGTCAGGTAGGTGGCTACTGCAGGCGTTGAGGTGAGTGCTGGCATAGAGTCGGTGCTCAAGAATTACAGAGTGACTGGAGAGAGCAGAAGTGACTGGCAGCGTTATCAACTGATCAACTAACTGACCAGGGGACTTAGTGAGGGCCGGAGTAAGGAAACAGAACCATTGCATTTTCCAAAAGCTTTTCAGACTCAGCGCTCTCGGGTCAAGCGGAGTTCAGCTGGAAGAGGCTCTGGGCCGTGAATGCCCGCGGCAGTCTCTGGCCGGGAGTGTCCTACGGCTTCGGAGGCGTGGGGCTGGGAGAAAACTTGGCGGGAGTGGAGGGGTCTGGGCCACCGGGGAGTGCAATGACTTTCTGCCTCTCGGATCCGCTGACCGCTCCAGAAGGAGCCCTCCGTCGCCTTGGCAACAGGACGCAAAGGCTCCTGCCCGGTGAGGTGGCGGTTTGAATCGGGCCCTGAGGAATCGCGTCATGTCACGACCGAAGGTAGGAGTGCAGCAGGACCCTGGTGCTTTCATCGTCCCTAAAGAGAGGGAGGGAGGGATTAAAAATGTAGGATCCTTGCGGAAGGATTCCGATGGAATGAGCAAAAATTATAAATTCAGAGAAAAGACCACAAGTCCCGGCATGCCGCGCGCCACCGGAGCCTCTGCGCAAGTCCACCGAAGCAGACTGGCTGGCGGGAAATTTACAAAACTGTAGGACTCGAACTGTGCTCAGCGATTTCTGTGACTCGGGGGAAGCTCAGAATTTCGGATTTCCTGACTTGGAAAAGCTCTTAGAGATTTGTTCGCCCCATCTCCCGCTTGCCTGCCCATTCATCCATTCATAACCCACTCATCCATCCATCCATCCATCCACCCATCCTTCCATCCATCCACCCATCCATCCATCCATCCATCCATCCATCCATCCATCCAGTGGAACACAGTGCTGGCCAACGGGGACACAAGGTGAAGTCCTGATCTCTAGGAGTGCATAGGCCATCTCCCCCATTTGAAGTGAGAAAAGAGAGACCCAAAGAAATGAAATGAGTTACTCTAGAATTTAGCTCTTCCTACCCCAACCTGCTTCTTCTTATCCCGTGTTCCACCTTTCATGAATGGCAACTCCTTTCCTTAATTCCCTTTCAAAACTAAAAATGAGTAATTACATTGGACCTCCCCAGGTAATCCCAAATAATCCAGTATAATTAATATTTTAAAGTCAGTTGGTTAGCAACCTTCATTCCATCTGCAACCGTAATTTCCTTTGCCATAGAATGTAACATCTTTACAATAGCATCACAAAATCAAATACCTATGAAAAATTTTAAATGTTCAAGACATACACTGAAAGCTAGAAAACATTGTGGAAAGAAATTAATGAAGACTTAAATTAATGGAGAGACTGACCATATTCATGAATTGGAAGACTCAATACTTTATGATGTCATTTCTTCCCAAAACAATCTTTGGATTTAATGCAGTTCCAATCAAATCCCAGCTACTAGCCCTGGCTCAGTGGTTAGAACCCTTCGGGTCGAGGGTTTGATTCTCGATCAAGGACACCTACCTGAATTGCAGGTTCATTCCTCACCTCAGGGCACATTTGGGAGGCAACCAATCGATGTGTCTCTCTCACATTGATGTTTCTCTCTCTCTCTCTTTCTTTCTCTCTTTCCCCCCTCCCTTCTACTCTAAAAGCAATGAGAAAATATCCTTGGGTGAAGATTAAAAAAAAATCCCAACATACTATTTTTTTTAGAAATTAGCAAGCTGATTTATATGGACCCCCAAATTACAGAAATCTTGAAAAAAAAAGTTTGGAGGACATGCCACCTGATTTCAGATTTACTAGAAAGCAACAGTAATTAAGACAGTGTGGTAGTGACATTCAGATAGACAAATCAATAAATAGAACAAAATAGAGACCAGAGATTGACCCACATCTATAGCCAATTGAATTTTGACAGAAGTGCCAATGCAATTCGGTGAGGAAATGAAAAGTTTTTCAACCAAAGACTGGAGCAGCTAGGTAAACATATGGAAAATGGAATTGAAAACATGAGAGAGTATAAAAAATGTAATCAAAAAAGACTAGGACACTCGACTAGTTCTGGGTAGTTGGAGGGGCTTGAATGGATGAATGGGATAAGATTTTACTTACTTCTGTGGATAAGCTTATTTCTGCCAGTTTTGTAGAGCAGCCTCCCATTACCCTCCTCCAACAGCTCTTTGAGGGGTGGAATGGTGTGGTAGGCAGAATTCTAGATGTCCCCCCCCCAAGATTCCTACCCCCAGCGTACACACCTTGTGTAATTCCCTCCCCTTAAGTGTGGGTAGAGCCTGTCAATTTGAGGGGATAGTTACTATCATAGTTACAATAGGTTATAGGAGACTCCATTGTGACTAACTTGAAGGGACAAGGGTTGGAAATCA
>NW_005881645.1:0-5667 GCF_000147115.1 Myotis lucifugus | reverse complement strand
CGAATAGTCTTTGTCTTCAAGTTCTTGGTGCTTTTAGAAATGCCCTCTCAGAAAAAGGAAGGAAACCAACGAAACTGATACACTTCTGGAAGTATTTAAAGATAATTTATCAGATATTCCTAGTGAGATCGAAGATGCGGATGACTGTTTTGACGATTCCGGAGACGATTCTACTGATTCTACTGACAGTGAAATTATTAGACCTGTAAGGAAGCACAAGGTGGCGGTGCTTTCAAGTGATTCCGACACTGATGAAACTACTGATAATTGTTGGTCTGAAATTGACACACCACCACGCTTACAAATGTTTGAAGGTCATGCTGGGGTCACTACATTTCCGTCTCAGTGTGACTCTGTACCCTTTGTGACCAATCTCTTTTTTGGTGATGAATTGTTTGAGATGTTGTGCAAAGAGCTGTCCAACTATCACAATCAAACCGCAATGAAACGCAAAACACCATCTAGAACACTAAAGTGGTCTCTGGTTACACAGAAGGACATCAAGAAATTCCTTGGGAAAAAAAAATTCCTTGGCCTAATTATTCTGATGGGTCAAACAAGAAAAGATAGCTTGAAAGACTATTGGTCAACAGATCCTTTGATATGTACCCCTATATTTCCACAGACAATGAGTCGCCATAGATTTGAGCAAATATGGACATTCTGGCATTTCAATGATAACGCCAAAATGGACAGTCGCTCGGGGAGACTTTTCTTTATTTAAAAAAATATATTTTATTGATTTTTTACAGAGAGGAAGGGAGAGGGATAGAGAGTTAGAAACATCGATCAGCTGCCTCTTGCACACTCCCCACTGGGGATGTGCCCGCAACTAAGGTACATGCCCTTGACCGGAATTGAACCTGGGACCCTTCAGTCTGCAGGCCGATGCTCTATCCACTGAGCCAAACCGGTCAGGGCTTTTAAAATATATTTTATTGATTTTTTACAGAGAGGAAGGGAGAGGGATAGAGAGTTAGAAACATCGATGAGTAAGAAACATCGATCAGCTGCCTCTTGTACACTCCCCACTGGGGATGTGCCCGCAACTAAGTTACATGCCCTTCACCGGAATTGAACCTGGGACCCTTCAGTCTGCAGGCCGATGCTCTATCCACTGAGCCAAACCGGTCAGGGCATCAGGGAGACTTTTCAAGATCCAACCTGTGCTGGATTATTTCCTGCATAAATTTCGAACAATATACAAACCAAAGCAACAGTTGTCTTTGGATGAGGGAATGGTTCCATGGAGAGGACGTTTAAAATTTCGCACGTACAACCCAGCGAAAATAACAAAACACGGTTTACTTGTTCGGATGGTGTGCGAGAGTGACACCGGCTATATCTGCAATATGGAGATCTACGCTGCTGAAGGAAGGAAATTGCAAGAAACTGTTCTTTCAGTCCTTGGACCCTATCTTGGCATACGGCACCATATTTACCAGGATAATTATTACAATGCTACATCTACTGCTGAATTGCTGCTACAGAACAAAACTAGAGTCTGTGGGACTATTAGGGAGAGTAGAGGTTTACCGCCAAATTTGAAAATGAAAACATCAAGAATGAAGAAAGGTGACATAATATTTTCCAGAAAAGGCGATATTCTTCTCCTAGCATGGAAAGACAAGCGGGTTGTCTGAATGATATCAACGATCCATGACACTTCTGTCTCGACAACAGGGAAAAAAAATAGAAAAACGGGAGAGAATATTGTAAAACCTACCTGCATCAAGGAATACAATGCCCACATGAAAGGCGTTGACCGTGCGGATCAATTCCTTTCGTGTTGTTCCATTCTAAGGAAAACGATGAAATGGATAAAAAAAAGTAGTGCTGTACCTTATAAACTGTGGACTTTTCAATTCATTTAGGGTGTACAACATCCTCAATCCACAAGTAAAAGTGAAGTATAAACAGTTTCTGCTATCGGTGGCGAGAGACTGGATAACGGATGACAATAATGAAGGCTCTCCGGAACCAGAGACAAATCTGTCCAGCCCTTTCCCTGGGGGTGCAAGGAGAGCACCTCGTAAAGATCCACCCAAAAGGTTGTCAGGTGATATGAAGCAGCATGAACCTACGTGTATTCCAGCGAGTGGAAAGAAAAAGTTTCCTACGAGAGCCTGCCGCCCATGGAAAAAGGAGCGAATCTAGATACTTATGTAAATTTTGTTTGGTCCCTCTTCATAGAGGAAAATGTTTTACGCAGTACCATACGTTAAAAAAGTAGTAGGAACTTTAATTGTTTAATTGTTTGTTTTTGTAAATAAAAATGTTATAATTATTGAAAAACAACACCTAAAGTGCATTGTGATCTGTAGTTATGATGATTTAAATAATGTGCAGTTTGCCCAAAAACGTGTGGTCCCTGGCGTATGTCTTAGAGATTTCTATGCGGTACGCAATGTGTTAATTTCCTTTTCAGATGGTTGTTAGTGTATAGAAGAACAACTGATTTTTGCATGTCGAATTTATATCCTGCTACTTTGTTGAATTGGTTTATTAATCCTAATAGCTGTGTGTGCATATGTGTGAGCATGTGTGTGTGCGTGTGTGCGCACTCTAGGGTTTTTTACATGTAAGATTATGTCATCTGTGAACAGCGATACTTTCTCCCCCCAATCTGGGTACTTTTATTTCTTGTTCTGGCCCAGTTATTCTGGCTAGAACTTCTAGTACTATGTTGACTAGAAGTGGAGAAACGAAACATCCTTCTTTGTTCCTTAGCTGAGGGAAAAGGTTTGGGTTGTTCATCATGGGATGTGAGGTGCTGTGGGTGTTCATATATGGCCTCTCTCATGTTAGGGAAGCTCACTCTATTCTTAGCATATTGAATGTTTTTACCTTGAAAGGGTGTTACATGTTGTCAAATGCTCTTTCTGCTTCAATTGAGATGGCCATATGTGCTCTTTTTCTTCACCTATTAGAGCCAATGTTTTGTGTGTTTCGTTTGGATTTCTTGCTGTTACGGCAGGAGGAGGGTAAATCAGTCCCAGTTATTCTGTCTTGGCTGGAAGCAGAAGTTCCTCAAATATGTTATTTTGAACTCTCTCCATGTTGCTATAACTAGATTTAATTCATCCTTTTAATGCCTATAAGGTCTCGTTGTGTGAATATATTACATCTTACTTAGCAATTCCTTTGCTGTTGGACATTTGCGTTTTGTTTTGCTATGTATTATAAACAATGCTGCCCCCTGGGGCAAAGATCCAGCAGTGAAACTTCTGGGGTGTAGGGTGTGTTCATTTATCGATCCCATAGATCATATTACGTTGCTTTTCAAAGTGGGTCTATCAGTCAGTGTTCACGCCCATCTGCACAGCATAGAAGTCCTATTTCCCCACGTTATTGCCAAATATCGCATTATCAGACATTACAGTTTTATGCAGTGTGATAGGTGAAAAGGGTAGTCATTATTACTTCAATTATTTTTTGTTGTGTATTGGTAATGTTGAGCATCTCTTTCTGTTTATTGGCCTTATATTTTACTTATTTTTTGAATTGTCCTTTTAAAACCTTTGCTCACTTTTCTATTAGGTTATTTTTCTCTTTATTATTGATTTGTATATATTTTTAAAAATATTTTTTATATTATCTCTCTGTCATTATTGGTCTCAAATATTCTTTCAGTCTGTGGCTTGCTTGTAGTTTTACCTATTTGTCCTTTCTTGAATATACATTTTTAAAAAATAAAATGTTGATGTGGTCAAATTTATTAATTCATAGTTTCCATTTTTTATTTAGAAAGTCTTCTTTAGCCGAAACCGGTTTGGCTCAGTGGATAGAGCGTCGGCCTGCGGACTGAAGGGTCCCAGGTTTGATTGCGGTCAAGGGCATGTGCCTGAGCTTCGGGCACATCCCTGGTAGGAGTGCAGGAGGAGGCTGATCGATGTTTCTCTCTCATCGATGTTTCTAGCTCTCTATCTCCCTTCCTCTCTGTAAAAAATCAATAAAATATATTTAAAAAAAAAAGAAAGTCTTCTTTCTTCTAAGGTCATAAAAACAAATTCCCATCATTGGGAAAACAATCTTATTTTGTTGTTTTATAGTTAGGCCTTTAAAGCATCTAGAATTTATATTTCATAAATATGAGCTAGAGATTTAACCTTATTTTTTCCTTACAAAGCCTCAATTGTTCTAACCTTATTTGCTGATAGTTCATCCTTGTTATGTGCTACCATTAGTGACTGTCCACTGTGGGCTAGGCTCTGCACGAGGTACTTCATATGCCTTTCCTTGACTACTTATCCAATCAACCCTATAAGCAAGGTATCATCCCATTATTCAGGTGGGGAAACTGAGTCTCAGAAAGGTTAAATAACTTGCCCAAGGTCACACAGCTAGCAAGTGGTGGGGGCAGAATTTGAACCCCGAGTAGATACAGAGAGAAGATGGGAATTCAGTGACCTGGCCTGTTCAGCAGGGACATGGGCCTGGGGACCCTTGGGGAGCAGGAACGGTTCTCACCCTCAATCCTACTGTCTCTGTGAACTGGGTAACTCCTTCTATGGTGCGAGGCCCGTCCTGTCCATTGTAGGATGCTCACCTGCATCCCTCCTTCCTGTCCTTTACAGTCTGGAGCACCTTCCCGCTTCTCCCTCCTCCTTACCCTTGACCTTGACCCTGGGCTGTGATAAAGAAAACCGTCAAATATTGGGAAATAGTCCCTGGGGGATAAATTGTTCCCTGTTAAGTATCACTAATTCAGATAATAATAATTATTAAGTATCAGTATCACTTACTAATCATCATGAATGCTAATGACACTGACACTAAGGATCAATAGGGATTAATGGTAACATTTGTCCTTGGGCTCTTGCCTCTTTGTAGCTGAAGGACAGAGGTTGTAGCTTTCCCTCTGAGTCACACCTTCTCAGGGCTCTGCCCCCAACCCCCTGCCTGTGAGTCCCCCGACACCCGCTCCCCGGCTGTGAGCCTCCTGACACCCCCTCCCCGGCTGTGAGAGGTGCTCGCTTGCTGCAGGTCCTGGACTCGTGCCACCCGCCTGTGCCGGTGCTGCTCTGGGTCTTGTTCACGGGGAAGCACATGTGAACATTTGCGCGAAGGCGGGGGCTCTGGGGCTTGGGGTGGCTCATGTTTTCTTTTTAATATACTTTGCTCAACACCTTGTTGCCGATGAAGACAGATGGAAACATAAAACCCCGCTGATGCAAACGATCCCTCAACCCAGACGTGGTGGGCGAGGGGCCTCCATCATTCATGACTCGCGTCAGCTGTAAACACGTCTGGGGTCACCGGCGGCGTCCAGCCCAGCCAGCTCTGGGGACGCCGCTGTCAGCACCTCCCACGCCCGGACCATGGAAAAGTGCGTTCAGATCCCAAATGCTGCGCGTGTCACGGCCCTGCCTATAGCGTGGCCAATGGGGCTTCCACGCTAAAGGTCTAAAAGTATAAGAACCATCAGGTCCCAGATGTTAAGAATAATTGAGGGCCGTGTACGCCCTCCGTTTCTGTGGCTGACAGTCTTGCCCCGTTCCGCTTGGCCAGTGCACGGAGGGCAGTGCCAGCCCCGTTCCCTGTTGCCCTGAGGAGCCCTGGAGAGAGTTGACCCTCCACCCCCAAGCCCAGGGCCTTGCTGCCTGCAGGCTTCACCCCGCCATCCAGGCTGGCACCCTTGCAAAAGGAGGTCCTGCCAGCCCACGC
>NW_005881644.1:0-5668 GCF_000147115.1 Myotis lucifugus | reverse complement strand
CTTCTAGGACTAAAAATGAAATGGTGTTAAACAGAGCCCCTAAGTACTGTGATGCTATGATTGCTGAACTATCACTGTTGCCCCTGGAGCTGCGTCTGCTTTGGAAGAGCTCAGGAGCCAGTGCATCTAGTGATGAAAAAGCCTGTAGTCTTGTTGATGATGTTGGACTCATCTCAGAGGATGCTAGCGCCTGAGGTCACCCACTGCTACCCCTACTGGAACTGCACTGCTGTCGCAGTAACCAGCATTTGTACGATAGTTATCTGGTGCAGCTGTTGCTGCTGGAGCCAGAGTCCATGATCAAACTTCTGCTGAGGTTCCTGGAATACTGCTGCTGTCTCTGTAGGAACAAGAAACAGAAGGAAGGAAATAAAATGGTTTATTTTCTCCTGCCATCTAATTTTTTTTTTTACCAGTGTTTCCCTGTGGCAGAACATAAGGAAACCAGCTATTAAGGGAGTATGGGAAATGTAGTCTATATAGACTTCTAACTCCCTCTGAAGTAAAAGGAGAGCATGGGAGGGCAGGCATGGACCTGAGAGCCAATAAAGAACCAGCACAGAAAGAAGTTACAAAATACTGCTTCTTTAGTCATACTAGAGAGAAGAAGCATTTTTGCAACTTTCTAAGTGATGTTAAATAAATAAATAAAGGCGCTTTATTTATTTTTTCTGGTTAACAGAAAGATTACGTCACAGGGACCCACAGAAAGCCTTTGAAAGTGAGATAGTTCTTCATTGGGGTATCAATTAAGTATTTTAGTTTTAAGCAACAAAAAATGGACCCTGGTTAAGTTAAGAAGAAAATATATTTATGATAAGAGATTTGGATAGTCGTCAGAAAGTGGAGTAACTAGTCCCTGGAAAAGAGAGAAATTGGGATAGCTCTGGATAGCTAGTTTGCAGACACTAATGGATGCCCTGTTTATGGTGCTACTTGCTGTTTGTATGGATCAGTTTCACTCTTTTCTTCTTAAGGGTCATCTGCCCTAGCTTTGATTAGTTGCCCATTCTTCATCAGAGGAGGAGAAAATGGCACCTTGATTGACAGCTCCATCAAGATTACTCAGTAGTTGAGGGCTAATTTGTCAAAGGAATTTGGAGGTGTTAAATACAGTGGATACTAGGCAGGCAAAATCACAAGAATCTATTAACTGAGCCTAGTTTTAGATTAGCAAAAGGTAACTGGAATCCATAGCCAAAAATTCTTGAGCTCTTAATATGTAATAGGCACTCTGATCTCTTTTAATAATATGTTTGAGGAAGTTGTCATTATTATCCTCATTTTACAGATAAGAGGAATTGAGAGGTGCACTTCTGGTGGTGGATTAGGCAATTTGGACTAACTCTCCCACTGAGAACAACTAGAAAAGATGGATCACATATAAAAATCATCTGTGTGAAGGTATCAGAGAGCTAACCCATCAGTGAAGACGATGGGGACAAAATCCTGGAGAAGAAGGAAGCCCAAAGAGGTGAGCTGGGCATGTGAGGCTTTTTCCCCTTAGGAGAAACTTCTGTTTCCAGTAGAGGTGGTGGAGAGGCTAAGAAACCGAAAAGAGTGTTTGACACACTCATGGGATGGGGCTAAGGGAGCAACAGTTTGAGTTCAGGGTCCACCAAGAAAGGAGATTTCCTGCTACATCCCCTAGCCTTGGGGTTAGGGTCCTGAAGTGCTGTGCCTTAGGAGTAGGTGAATCAAAAATACAATGGCCCTAGCCAGTTAGGCTCAGTGGATAGAGCATTGGCCTGTGGGGGTCCCGGGTTTGATTCCCGTCAAGGGCAGGTACCTTGGTTGCAGGCTCTTCCCCGGCCCGGGCCCTGCCAGGGGCTCATGCAGGAGGCAACCAATCAGTGTGTTCCTCTCACATCAATGTTTCTCTCTGTCTTTCTTTCTTTCTTCTACCCTCCCTAAAAATCAATGGAAAAATATACTTGGGTGAGGATTAACAAAAACAACAACAAACAAACAAAAAGAATGGTCTGCTTATAAATAAAACCTAGTCTAGAATCACTGATTGGATTAAGGATATCCAGGATTGTTAATGACTGTAGCCACTTGTTTAAGCAAAAGTCAACCCTTTCTGGAGGAAGATAACATCATCTTAGGCCTTAAATAATTTTTACAGTTTTTTCATAAAATGTTTTACATCCACACAGAAATACCCAGACATACTGGAGACAAGATCATATAACTGAAACTAAGTGAAACAAAGACCATAGCAACAGACTCACAAGAGATTCAAGTAATGGATTTCTCAGGCACTCAATAATGGATCAAACAGACAAAAAATTAGTAATGATTAATATGTTATAACATTACTAATGGGCCAAATCTGCTCCCTCTCTCTCTTTTTTTTTTTTTTCATGACCTGTGAGATAAGAGTGGTTTTTACATTTTTACGTGGTTAAAAAGTCAAAAGAATATTTTATAACTCATGACAATTATATGGAATTCAAATTCCAGTGTTTATAACGTTCCGTTGGAGCTGTCATGATCCTCTGTTTATGTCTTGTCTGTGGCTGTTTCTGTGCTGTGTGGCAGAGTTGAGTATTTGGGACAGAGAGCTGTGTGTGGCACTCTTTTTCTCTTTGCATGCTGCTTGATCACAGATTGTTTGATGCAGTTAAAACTCCACAGCATTTTGAGTGCCATGTGTCCCACTGTACTGTGACATTTAGTTCTATTTATTTTTTACTTACCAATGCATACTCATCATGTCAAAACAAGAGAAAAGTGGATTTTAAATGTGTGCTTTCATAGCATAGTGGAGTGTGGTTTATTCTGTTGTCAAATTAGATGATAATGCATTGTATTTATGTGTTGACACTGTAGTTGTGCTGAAATAATACAATATATGTTGACATTACCATACTAAGCACCCAACACAATATTCCCATCTAGGGAAAATGAGAAAATTTAAAATGGAATATGTATTAGAGTAGAATTTCTTTTCAAAGTGAAAAAATGAAAGTACTTTAATCAAAGAAAATTCCCAAATGGCTCATTTGTTAGCCAGTCCACTCACCTTGTGAATTAATTAAAGCATATTTATTTTGCAGCAGCTGAAAAAATGTGTCTAGAGAAAATAAACTTGTTTAAAACTATTACACCTTTCAATGAGAATCATTTCTCAAAGAGCTGAGGCCATTAGGAGCAACATCTTACAGTCAGTTAAAAAACAAGGCAAATGATTTTGAGTGGTTTTCCTGCTGAGTTGAGAGAGATTCTTGCTACTGCTCTGTTGTTCATTTGAAGAGTCGGTACTGAATTGGAAGTGATGAAGAATAAGCTTCTATGAATAGTCTGTGGAACAACAAGAAGCAAGAACATTTTTAAAGAATTTGAGAAAACACCAATTCAGTACAACTGAAGTGGAATCTGCTACGATGTGTTAAAACTGCTGATGATAAAAATTTGTATGGAGTAGAAAAAGTAAAATAACTTGGTAAATTTGTTTGGAGTAAATTTACCAAGTTTATGGAGCCCGGTGGGTGTTGCTCAGTGGTTGATCGTTTTCCACCAAGAGGTCACTGTTAGATTCTCAATCAGGGCAAGTGCCTGGGTTTGTTTCAGCATCATTACATCTTTTTTGGGGGGGGCATCATTTGCAAAGTGTGGGACCAGCCAGGGGACAACTGTAAACTGTGGACAGATCTGGAACGACTATTTTCCACATTAGCTCTGGGTGTCAGAACTCCTTTCTCCCAATGAAATTTTTATCCTAGCCGGAGTGTGAGAGATTAGGCCTGTTAGGAGTAAGAGTAGGTGTGGAGGGATCGTAGAATTGCTTTCTCTTCCCTTGATGTTCAGCCTATCAGCCTACTAGCTCACCCTGGTTATTTCAAATAGTCTAGCAATGAGCTGCACTTTTAGAAAGCCTTATCTGCACTCATATTCTAAACTCTTGACCCTGATATTAGAAACTACCAAGCGCTTTGTTCATAAATGTGATTATTCATTCTGTAAGTGGCACATCAGGCTCAAATACGTGCCTAGGACTTTAATATTATAATGTTTAACGCCATCATTGAGGCGATCTACTTTGAGTACCTGCAGAGTGTCGCCAGAATTCAACATTACTTGACTAGGCTCCAGGAGCCAGTGGTGAACCTTGGCCATCTGGTCGGCTTCCGCATTTTCAGTGCTTGCCAAACAGTGAGGCAACAATGTGGTTCATTAGCAAGGGGCAATGAGCTGGGCTTTCATGTAGCTAAATGTGACAGTATGAGTAGGGCTTTAACAATCTTCTGAACACCATAAGCTTAGACTGAAGGAGAGAATGTGAAAAGGCCTAAGAACCAAAGTTCAGGAAGGGGCTAAAACGTATAGAGCAGCAGACATTGTGTTAGGTGCTGTGCATGTAGCATTTTATTACCTTACAGCCCAAGAAAACCTGGGAGTGAGGTGCTACCATGCTTATTTTATCGATGACACTCAGAGATCAAGTAATTAAAAATAGTAAGCAGTAGATTAAAAGCCCAGTCCATCTGTCTTCAGTCTGTCTTCAGTACTTGACACTTAGGATACAGTTGACACAAGTAGATACCTTAGCAAAAGAGCAAAGGCCAATAATAAAACAGCAGTTTGGGATGCCTCTGGCTTCAGTTTCGTCAGAATTGTGTTTTATTGGGAAGACCAATTGTGTTTGATCCAAACTTTTTTTCTGGGAATGGAACTGCAGAGAATATCCTGATCTCTATTTTTTGTTAAGTTTTAGGAGGTAGCTCTCTTTACTTGCCACAGTAGAAGCACATAAGAGCACTTTGGTGGGAATGGGATTGAAGAGAAATTTTACATAAAAACTTAAAGTTTATATATATATATATTTCTGTAGATGTGCTTTATGGTAGAGGAGGCTTAAAAGTCTGCATGTACCTAAGAAAAAGCAGTAAGAAAGAATTAATACAATGTAGAAATCTATATATATAAAAAGCCAGTGTCCGTGATGACCAGGACGACCAAACGACCAGTAACCATGAGGTACATTGAGCACCTCTCGGTGTGTGTGTCCCCCCCCCCCGGCCTACAAGTGGGGCGGAATGGCTCTCGCCGCTGCTAGGGCCAGGGCTCAGGCAGCTGTGAGCCCTGGTGGCTGCAAGGCCCGGGACTCAGGCAGCCCTGAGCTTCGGTGGCTGCGAGGCTCAGGGCTCAGGCAGCCATGAACCCCGGCAGCTGCAAGGCCTGAGGCTCTGGCAGCCGTGGGCTCTGACAGCTGTGAGCCCTGGCGGCTGCGAGGCCTGGGACTTAGGCAGCCCCAGCTTCATCTGGAAGGTCGTCTGGACGGTCGTTTTGCTGTTCGGTCTAATTAGCATATTAGGCCCTTTTTACTTAGGGATATTCTTGTAGAGGAGACGATTTTGGGAAAGTCGAAAACATTTTACTAAATAAAAGCTCTCGGAATTTCTCTGCTCGACAATTGCAGGGATATAAGAGAATGGGAGTGGGATGCTAAGAGCGAGTGTGAAACGATCTGATCGTTAATACCATAAATTCTTTTTGATTCGGCCTCTCTCATAAAAAGGAAAGCCACACTTTTCCTCAGAGGGTAGTACTTACGAGGCAGGCAGAGGCGAGGCGGCTAGAAAAGAGAAAAGACATATAATTTGAAAATCGCACATTCGGAGTGCCACGATGAGATTCATAGTACGAGCTGAATATAAGAGGT
>NW_005881643.1:0-5668 GCF_000147115.1 Myotis lucifugus | reverse complement strand
TTCCCCCAGCTGCCAGCACCGGCTTCCTTCTGGCACCCGGGACCCAGGCTTCCCTCACAGCCCCAGCTTCATCTGGAAGGTCGTCCAGAAGGATGTCCAGTCTAATTAGCATATTATGCTTTTATTATTATAGATATCCCCCCCCCCAAAAAAAATCACAGTTGTGACTATCACCACCTGCTGTAGTCAGAATAATGGAGAATAATGGTCTCCCAAAGTTATCCACGCCCTAATCGCCAAAGTGTATGAATATGTTAGGTTACATGGCAAAGGGGAATTGAAGTTGCTGATGGAATGAAGCTTGTGAATCAGCTGAGCTTAAAATAGGGAGATTACCCTGGGTAATCCGGAGGAGCCAACATAATCACAAGGGTCTGTAAAGGTGGGAGAAAAAGTTGTAAGAGAGGGTAAGGGGGAAAAGATGTGATGACAGATGCAGAGGTCAGAGAGATGCTGTTGCTGTTTTTAAAGATTGAGGAAGCAGCCAAGAGCCCAGGAATGAGGGCAGCCTCCAGAGGCAGGAAAAGGCAAGAACACAGGTTCTCCCCTAGAGCCTCAGGCAGCCCTGGACTCCTTCATTCTGCTCCAGTGATACCTCTGTTGGACTTTAAACTTTAAAAAATCTATGTCGTGTTAAGCCACTAAGTTTGTGCTAATATGTTCTGACAAGAAATTATTTTTCTGATTACTAATGTCATCAGAAAGGTTTTTAAATATTGGGAGGTGGTTAAGCTCATAGAGGCCAATACAAGTTTTCAAAAGTTTTGCTTAAAACCTTACATTATGTCATTGGCAACAAGTACTGTCAGTTGTTTTCCTTGTTTGGTTTTTAAGAAAATGCCTGCCAAATGCCCAAGTCTATTTGTCTATTAATTGCCCTATCAAGTACAAATGGTTTTGTTTACAACTTAACCACAAACAAGTTTTATCCCCAGGCAACTGTCCTATTTTGGTGTACACAACTGATTTATGTACACTTACAATTTCATCACACAGAATCTTTTACTCAGAGGTTAATATTTAATAATATTAGTAATTTTTACAGCTTCGTCAAGGGCATTATTAAGTAAAACTGTCATTGTTTAGTGTAGATACAATGGCTGCTAGTACAGTTGGGTGCCATGACCTAAATTCATTTTATGCTAATAGCAGTTTAACTACCATTGATTTTATACCATAAAGTGCAAATGTCAGCACAGTGAGAAAGGCAGAACTGTCTTAGTATTGTTATGAAAGTAATGTTGACCTGGTAGACACTCCTGAAAAGGACTTGAGGACTCTCAGGGTTCCATGGACCACTCTTTGAGAACCACTGCTCTACCATGATTTAAAACAAAAATTATTTGTCAAATAAAATATTATTGTTGTTTTTTTAATTGGTGCCCTTCAATAGTTTGCAGGACATTAAAATGTTACTTACATTTTTAGCTTCCTTGCCTCCTATTTTTAGGAGGTTTTTCAGTTTTGAAGTCATAGCCCAAAAATATCTTGGAGGGAGTCCCTGGCCTCCAGAAGGGAAAACTTTCCAGCATTAAAAATATTTGGAGTAAATTTTTAAAATAAACCTTGTGGTTGAAAAATGAAGTCATATCCTAAGTGCAGTATAACTTCCCTTAAAACCAAACTTATTAATTTATTCAACAAGTGGCCACTAAATGTACTGGGCACTATCCTTTGCACTGAGAAGGAGAGTAGGATACTGTCCTTACCTTTAAGGACTTTACACTCTAATGAGGAAGAGCAGAAAACTGATGGTTGCAGTAACCAGGGGTAATACTACGCCGGGGCGAGCAGAGGGTGCCATGGAAACACACAGAAATGGCACCCAACAGACCAGGGAGGGTGCGGGTGAGAGGCTCTGCGAGGCTCCCCGCCCCCTCCTGGCTGACAAGTGCAATGAGGCAGAACCGCTGTGGGAGGAGGAGCTGGGTGTGTGAAGTTGGGGAAGGGGTGGGACGTGGATTCTAGCTTTAGGGAGTAGCACGTGAAAAGGCTTAGCAGTGAGAGAGTTTAGCGTATTCAGAAAGATGCAGGTAGGTAGACAGCTGGCAGTACTGAGTTGAGTGTGAGGGTCTGGAGGGTTGGTAAACTTGGTGAAAGGTGGCCCTAGAGAGACAGGCAGGGTCCAGAGCAAGAGCACATGATCTTATCTCCCATGGTACTCTGTGCTGAGGGCTTCAGGGCAGGGACACTGCCGATTTTCGAGGAGGGAGGTCATCAGTGTTGGACCACGTCCTTTCCTTGGACTGCCCTGTCTGACCCCTGCAGGCTGCAGTGGGCTCTAATATGCCCCGGCTTCTGGCTGGGTGTGGCCAAATGGAGGTACTATTGGGAAAGTGGATGGTGGTGGGAAGGCTGTCTCTCCTAGAGTCTTTCCACCCCAGGCAGCATTGCTGGCTGCTACTCTACCTGCTCTGTGGCCTCTTCTCTCTCTGCACTGGCTGGATAGTTCCCACTACTCCTGGATGACCCGGTCTCTGGGCTCCAGTAATAACCATCTTTCCCTTTGCCCCTTCCCCCCTTGGGGTAGTAGGGGCTCTTTCTTCCGTTGCTAATCTCTGGGTTACCTCTCCACTCTTCTTTTGACTTTTTAGCTCTTTCATCACCTATGTAACCAGTTTTCAGTATCTGCTTTTCAGAGTAGTTTGCTTCCTAGTTGGACCTTGACTCATACAAAAATGATATGTAATTGATTAACATTTGGGAAAGATCACTCAAATTGCAGGGGGGAAATGAACTGCATGGAGAGAGATAGAAGGAGAGGGACCAACTGAGGGTGATGCACTTTAGCCAGGTGAGACACGCTGCGAGGTTGAATGTAGGCAGTGGCCAGAGTTCAAAATGAAAAGAGGTGAATTTGAGAGGTATTAGGAAGGTGGAATCCACAAAGGATGCTGCCTGATTGACTGTGGAGAAGGAGTTGTAGTGATATCCCTGTTTCTAGCTGGGACAAGTGAGTGGTGAGGTCATTCCTGAAGTGGGGAAATACTGGAGAAGTTAGGAAGATCATGGTTTCGATTTGGGATCTATGGATTTTGAGAAGTCCAGTCACTAAGTAGCCGCTTCAGATAACAGATCAACTACCATGGCTATCATAGTGCTGTGTTCAATAACCCTTGTTTTACTTGATGACGGCCTCAAAGTGCAAGAGTAGTGATGCTGGCGATTCAGACTTGCCAAAGAGAAGCTGTAAGGTGCTGTCGACCAATTCCAGCATGTCATAATTTTAAGAGTTTCATCAAAAGGTTGATGAGACTTGGGGACTCAACAGGGTTGAGTCATACATGTCGTCACCTCTTGGGAATGGCTAAAGGCATTTCCCCAAACCTGAATAGGAAACTGATTGAGGCTGCCAGACAGTTAAAGGGCATCTTAATCTACATGTCATTGCCTCCTACTGGCCAAACACCTGAATAGCCATAGGCTATTCCCCAAACTGACAATGCTTCTGTACCCTTTGAAACCTTACCCTTTGAGGTGTATTATCTCCACCTTGCCTTAGGACAAATTGTGTTAATAAAAGCAAGGGTCCTAGACAAGGAGGGAGTCTTCAGTTCCTTTAGCTGAAGGTCTTCTGACCCCCAATGCCTTTCAAAATTATATATCGTCTCCGGACTCTTTAATAGTCTCTGGATTCCTATGTCATCTATGCACAGCACCTTTTCCAGATTCCTAAACCCTTCTTGATGCTGAGACAAGAACCCCGGCAGTAAGGTACTTCCTTTAAATGAAAGGGTGGGTGCAGAATAATAAGATATTTGGAGAGAGAGAGAGAGAGAGAGAGAGAGAGAGAGAGAGAGAGAGAGAGAGAGAGAGAGAGAGAGAGAGACCACATTCACATAACTTATTGCACTATATTGTTATAATTATTCTCCTTCATTATTACTT
Source organism: Myotis lucifugus (assembly GCF_000147115.1). NCBI lineage: Eukaryota > Metazoa > Chordata > Mammalia > Chiroptera > Vespertilionidae > Myotis > Myotis lucifugus. The sequence continues at coordinate 1,780 of NW_005881643.1, read as the reverse complement.
ACTGCTGTTAATTTACAAATTATTGCCTAACTTATAAGTTAAATTTTATCATAGGAATGTATATGGGAAAAAGCATAGTATGTATAGGATTCAGAATAATCCATGGCTTCAGGCATCCACTGGGCGTCTTGAAATGAATCCCCAGCAGATAGTGGGGGACTGCTGTATGTATATATCGCCTGTTTTTCTTCTCCTGTGTGTTGTGCACACTTGCCTTTATTAAATTTTATTCTATTGATGCAGGAGTTTCTTTGTGCTTCCCCCCACACACAATGCTTTTACCCTTACTTAAAATTCCATTTGTAAAACTAATTTATTCTAAGCCTAACATTAAACTGAGTTACATGATTTGAACTATATCTTATCTTTGTTAAGGGAAAATATTAGCTATATGCTGTGTGGAAGCATACCATATTTCAAGTAATTGCAGCACTACTCAGGGCTAAAACTATAAATCATATCACCCTCTGCTTGGAGACTCAAGCAAGGGCTCCAGGTGAAATTCTCAGAGATAGTTCTCTACTTATTGATGGAGGGAGGACTGGCTTTGGCTCTGTGTATTGGATGCCTGAATAATGCTTCACTTTACTCAGAATTTAATCACATTTGTGACTTGGCATCTGTAGTCATCTGGGTGACTGTATTTTTTATGCATTTGAATCAATTGACAGGAAAATATGTCTTTTTATATAATTGCTGTTTCTCCTAAACTGTAGAAAGGAATACCCATTGGTGGGTGCTGCTTTCCTACTCAAGTCTGGGAAGCAAAAGTCAAGAAGAAATGGTGTAGCCCTATCCAGGTTGCTCAATGAATAGCGCGTAGGCCTGAGGACTAAAGGGTCCCAGGTTTGATTCCAGTTGGGGCATGTAACTGGGTTGCAGGCTAGATCCCCGGCCTTGGTTGGGGCACATTTGGGAGGCAACTAATCGTCCATGTTTCTCTTTCTGTCAATTGAAAAGTATCCTTACGGGAGGGTTAATAAAAAACAAAAAGAAGAAGAAAAAATGGTGTAAATGAACAGCTCAGAGCAGGCTGCTTCAGTCACACAGAATGGATAAGTCTGTCTCTTTTAGTTTAAAAAAATTCTATGCATCCTCATCAGTGCAGTAAACATAGCACTTTTGCAGGTAAATTATTCAGGCCTGAAAGAGGTAAATTATGTGATGTGTCAGTTAAGTATTGAGAGCAAGGCAATGAAAACTGTTATTTTATGTTTCATCTTCTTTCCTGTTGATTGACTCTTGATTAAGAGTCAGAGAGGATATTAGGACTTTCTACCTCAATTCACCATTATAAAAAGTTCTTTAAGAAAAACCAATAGTTCCCCCCCACCCCAGTAATAAGTTTAAATGTAATTCTGTTGTCAGCAATTCTGAATTTGGGGTGCAACTTAACTTTTAAACTATCTATATATATAAAAGCCTAAGTGACCGAACAGCCGGTCAACTGGTCGCTATGACGTGCACTGACCACCAAGGGACAGATGCTCAATGCACAAGATGGGGCTCTCTCCTGCTGGATTGGGCTTGCAGGGATCGGGCCAAAAATGGCTATCTGACATCTCCCAAGGGGTCTCTGATTGCGGGAGGGCACAGGCCAGGCTGAGGGACCCCACCAGTACACGAATCTGTGCACCTGGCCTCTAGTACTGATATAATAAAAGTGAGATATAGGAACTATATTTTAGCTGGTGGAAGAGATTATCACAGCCATGAAGCTACTTTACAAACATCTTCTTATATGAAGTTCAGATAAAAGTGATCCCATTTGCCCAGCTGG
>NW_005881642.1:0-5669 GCF_000147115.1 Myotis lucifugus | reverse complement strand
AACCTCCTGCATGCCCTTCTCTGCACCTCCTGGCTCAGAATCTCAGTGAGATCCTACGGGGGTGCACCCTGGATTCAGGCCAGCGCCCCAGGGAACAGAGAAGGGGATTATGTAAATTGTCACTTCAAGCTATTTGTTGAATAATTAAAAACACTCTTATTAGTCCAGCAGACTAAAACAAATAATTGTACCAAGTCCACAAGGCTAACTAAAATAGAAAAAAGAAAAAGAAAAATAGTTTCAGCCCACAATAATCTTATAGTTAAATTGGGTAAATATAACATATGGACAGAATCAATTAAAAAATCACCTAAGTTATTAAAAATATCCCCCAAAATAAGTAGTTTAGATTAAAGGCAAACTTTGTTCCTGACATTTCCTTTGTAGTTATGAAAATATTATCTTAATCACTTTTAAGTTTAACAAATCGTCAAAAATAGTATGATGGAAATTAAAGCACAAAAAGTCCGCAAGACTTTCTTAGTTAATTATCAAAAGGAGTTTTCTATCCAAAGATTGAAAGTCACCAAACTCCATTGTTGTTATAAGAGACATGTACTGCTTACTAATTTTATTGGAAGCATAGACATTTTTCTCTGAAAGATAGTAAACACACATTTAATTAGAAATGTTTGGGTTCACTTGAGAAATCAGAGTTCTTGTTAGCAAATCTTTTATGCTAAGAAAAACTGTGGTTACAACAGAATATAAAGTCATGTACAAGGCAATTGAGAAGCTATATCAAAGATACATGAAAATAAAAAGAAGCACATGTTCTGGACTACTCTTTTCTGAAATAACCACAAATGGCATGAACAAAGGTAAACAAATAAATGAAAAGATGTGTACAGACAATAATTTTACCAGTCAATAGAGGCCAAAGTTAGGAATGGTAGTATTATATTTAAGGGACACAAATGCTTTTGAAATGCATAGAAATTAATGGGAGGGAAATTTTAATTCTTCAGAGAAAAGTCCATGACTACATGGAAATACTAACCACTAAGTAGGTCAGTGCTACTAAATAAGTCATTACCATGATTTAAGAAATGACTTTACTTATTTCTCTTGGTTTAATAGATATATCCTAAAGCTGCCATCCTGAAGATTTATTTTACTGGCCTACAAGTCCTGGGGACCTCTAATTTTCCTTACTCTGATACTGTATCTTTAAAGCCTTAAACCATGTGCATCCTTTATTTGATACCACTAAATATCAACTTTTCACCCTATGCAACCATAAGATCTAAGCAGAAAGCAACACAATGAAACCTGGAAAAATAACCTGAATTTACCACGCTAGTAACTAAAACAGGGAGAAGGAAAATGCAAAACAAAACAAAAACAATGAAAGAAGAGTTCTTGAGTATGTATTAGCAAGACTTATGTTAGTTAAACATGTTATCTCTTTTAATCTTATAATTTAGAATGTTTTATTATGTCCTACTTATATCCAAAACATGACAGAGATCTTAAAAATCTAGAACTGATATTCCAATCCAAGTTCAGTTTTTACTCTTCTCTCTAAATCCTCAATAATCAAAGCAACCAAATTCTAAGCAAAACAAAATGAAAGATAACTGATTAAAAAATGTAAAACCCATTCATGTAATTTACATACAATATAAAGAGATCCTGATATTTTTTTTACCTCTTTGCAAAGTTTGTGTTGGTTTGAAATGTAAAATGAAAGGTTTAATCTGATGAACAAACATATCCCTTCCAAAACAGATCTGAAGTTATTTCTCAGATATATATATATATTATACAAGATCTGTATAACAAGAGATGATTAGGGTTCAGTAGCTAGCCATACAATTTGAATTCAAAGAGGATGGCAAAAATGTCATGACATAGATAAATTGAGCAATGCAATTGTCAGTTCAGTATCATATCTGAAAGCTCATCAATTGCAGCCTTGGGAATGATGTGAACTCCTGTGTTCTGAAGTTTCCTTATGTGCTTAACTAGAGGCCCGGTGCACAAAAATTTGTGCACTCAGAGGTGGGGGGGTCCCTCAGCCTGGCCTGTGCCCTCTCACAGTCTGGGAACCCTCAGGGGATGACCACCTGCTGGCTTAGGCCTGCTCCCTGGGGGATTGGGCCTAAGCTGGCAATCAGACATCCCTCTGGCAGCCCAGCAGCCCTCAGAGGATGTCCACTTGCCAGCGGGGAGCAGACCTAAGCTGCAGTCGGATATCCTTAGCGCTGCTGAGGAGGCAGGAGAGGCTCCCACCACCACCGCTGTACTGGCATCCATCAGCCTGGATTGTGGCTGAGCAGAGCTCCCCCATGTGGGAGCACACTGACCACCAGAGGGCAGCTCCTGCATTGAGCGTATGCCCCCTGGTGGTCAGTGTGTGTCATATTGAACAGTCATTCCCAGTCTTTCTGCTGTTAGTGTCAGTTTGCATATTACCCTTTTACTATATAGAATAGAGGCCTGGTGCGCTGGTGGGGGCCAGCTGGTTTTCCCTGAAGGGTGTCCCGGATTAGGGTGGGGGTCCCCACTAGGGTGCCTGGCCAGCCTGGATGAGAGGCTGATGGCTGTTTTCAGGCTGGCCATACCCCCTTTAGGGTGGGGATCCCCACTGGGGTGCCTGGCCAGTCTGGGTGAGGGGCTGAGGGCCGTTTTCAGGCTGGCTGGCGACTGAAGCTCCCAGCCTCTCCTTTTTTTTCTTTTTTTTTTATTCTGGGATTTAATTACCTTCTATAATTGAAACTTTGTTGCCGTCACTGGAGCTGAGAGCTGGCTCCTGCTCGCTCCAGCTCTGAGGTGACGGGCTGCTGAAAGCAGGTATCTGGGGTTTGTTTAGCTTCTATAATTGAAACTTTTTTGCTTTCGGAGCTCAGAGCCAGGCAGCGGCAGGCGGGGAACCTTGGCTTCCTCCATCACTGGAGCAAGCAAGCCTCCTGCTCACTTCAGCTGCGTGGCTGTCAGCCGCCATCTTGGTTGGGTTAATTTGCATATCATGCTGATTAGCCAATGGAAGGTGTAGCAAAGGTATGGTCAATTACCATGTTTGACTATTGTTAGATAGGATAATTAAAAGAATTTTTTTACTATAGTTACTCTTGCTACAAATATATGCCCAACATATAAAACAAAGACTCCTTGACCACTCATAATTCACTGACCTATGCCTTTAAGCATTCCGGCCTCATCAAAAACATTCTCCAAACCAATGAGTTAGCAAAAATTAACCCTGAAGTTCTGAAGATAAACAAAAGGACGGGACTCCTAGATCTTTGAAGAACTCATGCTGCGACCTATCTTTGCTCAGCGTCAGTGAAAATTATTGCAACATGAATATCATGTTAATTACTCTATAATATTGAGTCTAAATTGTATCTCTACTACCATGCCAGTGAATTTCAAATCTAGTTTGGATGACAAAAAAAAAAAAGGCTTTTGTTTACACATGAAACAATGGCTAGGATCTTGTTGCTGATCTAATCTAATCACTTCAAGCTTAAAGGTCAGGAGGTCCTGACAGCCTTATAGTCAGAAACACTTACATTAAAAATTCATACACTCAAATCAAATACCTATTACTTTTTTTGACCCTGAAAAGTTAAATAAATAAGGTCATAAAGAATTAAAGAAAACATAGTAGTGCCAAACCATGCTGTCATTTTTAATATGCCTTACACAGAAGCTGTTATTAGGTTCTGAAATTCTATTCACTTTATTTTAGAACCTAATTAATTAAAATTCATAAGTATCTCTCACTGTCCTTTGTTTCTATAGTTAATACAAATCTAAAAGTGGAATTCATGTTTGCTTAAGAGCTTAAATCTATATTATTTTAACTTATGCAAAATCAAATGGAGAACTAAGAAAACTTATCTAAATAAAGCAACCAAAAACAAAGCTTTGCAGCCCCTGTATGTCATGAATACTATGTTAAAAAAGGTGTTTTCCACTCAAATTTTACAGATGATACATTCAGTTCATGGTTTGAGAGGTTTAAAACGAGGCATGGGACTTAGGCTAATGGAGTACTGTGGTAGGCAGAATAATGACCCCTCCAAAGATGTGCACATCTTGAACTTTTGGAACCTGTGAATATGTTATGTTACATGGCAAGTGGGAATGACAGTCGCAGTTGGAATTAAGGTTACTGATAAAATAACCTTCCAGTAGGAGAATTCCCTGCTCCAGTGTAATCACAAGGGTCCCTTGCAGGAAAGAGGGAAGCAGGACCCTCCATGTCAGAGTGATGAAGCATGAGAAAAGGCTCCGCTGGCCACCGCCCTTGCTGGCTTTGAACATGGAAGGGCACTCTGAATCAAGGAATTGGGATGTCAGTAAAGGCTGGAAAAGGAAAGGAGATACTGTTTCTGTTTCTGACATGCGCTGTCAGTCCCTCCATGGTGCCCTGGGCATTTTCCTTCATGGATTGGTAGATACAGGGCACGGATGGGCAGGAGCCTTTGCAGGTATCAGAGTTCATATATCAAATACATCTCTCTGTGTGCACCAGATATGCCTGCAACGTTACATATGAACATGGCTCTGCCTCCTTGGTTTGATATTGTTGGTCTGTCACCAGATTCACAGGATGATGAACCTGGAATTAAACCAGCAGCAGAAAATGTAATAGCTTTGATAGAAACAGAGGTGAGCAATGGCATTTCTACAAACAGAGTGGGTTTTCTCTGGGAGGAGGTTTAATCTTTATACACTGCTCTTAACACAGCAAAAACTGGCAGGTGTCACCGACTCAGTTGCTGGCTTCCCCTGTGGCTTCATTTCTCGGGGTCCCATCAGTGGAGTTAATAGAGCTATTCTCCAGGGTCATGGAGATCTCAACTCCTTAGTTCCCCTAGTGTTTGGTTCTCTTCCTGTAGAAAAGCTAAAACGTTGGTGAATCTGGCCATTGTAACCTTTCGAACCTATGAAGGCATGACACACAGTTCTTGTTAACAGGAAATGATGGATATCAAGCAATTCATTGATAACCTCCCACCCCCGGTTGATGGACATCACTAAGGGGGCTTGTGAAGAAGTACACATCAGCATTATTGCAGTGGAGTATAGGCCTTGTGCTGTGCCCAACTACTGCAGGAAATACACTGGCACAGACATGTATATACCAATACAGAAGCAATGCCATCAAGGTACTGAAAGTCAGAGTAATTTCATAAGGATATAAACTAGACTATTATTTTAGAAAATCTTTCTTAGCATTGTAAATGCCGATATAGAGTACCGAATCTCTCCACAAAGTGTACAATAAAGGTGGAGGGAAGGGGGAAGAAAGAACTTTTAAAAAGTGTATTTTCCAAAAAATGGACCTTTTAAAAATCCAGAACATGATAAGGATGGACATCAACATTGCTTTTATTTAATGTAATTCAGTGAGTCATAGCACAGTGAAAGGGGAAGAATATTATATTTGTTGATAATATGTTATTCATAGGCACTATCATTACTACATAAAGACATCAAAAGAATCTATAAAAATATTTGAGAAAATAAAGAGAGTTTAACAATGTGCCTGAATGTATGGCTTATATACTAAAATAAAATAAATGTTATACACCAGGAGGGAACAGTTAAAGAATGCAATCATCATCATCACTATTTTCATCATAATCATCTCTTATATTGTTATCAAATATAAAGTTCTTAGGGAAATTTATAACAAAAGCTATGTAAAAGGT
>NW_005881641.1:0-5669 GCF_000147115.1 Myotis lucifugus | reverse complement strand
ACCTTAAAACGATAGTTTTTTTATAGCCTCTGTTCTGGGTGGTAACTAACCAGTGTGATTTTAGCGCTCAGCCCTAGTGTTGCCCCCGTATTTCATTCTGTGCAGCCTCACGCTTCGTTCACTGGTGTCCTGCAAACATTCACCAGAGATGATGGCCGCATCCAGGTGCGCCCCAGGCGCTATGCTTCCTTGCAGAGCATGGCTGAAAGAATTTGGAAGAGTGTCTCTTCTTCAGGGGCTGGGAAAGCATGATGAATGGGCGCCTTGTTCTGAGGCATCATTCTGTTTCCTACGAGGGAAAGAACTGACGGAGAGCTGTTAATCTCTGTGTTGTCATGAGCCCCACCTTGCTCTCCAACAAGATCACTCACCGCGTGGAAAACATGTGCCGTGGAGGTGGAGCGGAGTTTCACCTTATCCATTAGGCTTGAGTCCTCGTTAGTGACTTCTGTATAAGATAAACACGGGGCTCTGCAGACCCAGCGGACAAGAGCCCGCTCCATACCAAGCACAATGATAAATGTCTCCTGTGGCCCTCGGTTCCAACTCTTAACATCTGTGATCTCCCCATCTCCACGGCAACATAAAGTAAATAATAAAAAATAGTTCAAATCCAGGAAAAGCACAGCGGGGATGTCTGTCCTGAAAGAAAACAAGGGCTTCACAGGCACTCACATACCAGCCAGAGGGCCCATGTGAAACTTAACAGTCGATCGACAGAATCAACCGTGAGTGGATAAGGCGGAGTGTGGAAGCAAGCAGACGCAGAACGTCAGAGTGCTTGAAGAAGCGTCGTCTGCTTTCAATAGGAGGCCTGAAGGGAACATCGCTTCTTATATTCATGGGCTTGTACGGTACGCATTTCACATGTGTACCAATGTGTTTTGAATTATAAGCCTGTTACGTTACACTATATTTAAAGGGAACAGTGGATTATAAAAGTAATAGTATCAAGCAAAGGGTTGGGAACTGCTGATTTAGTTTCTGCCACATAGCTTCTTAGCAAAGCTGTGGTCTGCCAAATAGACCTCCTGGGTCTCCTCCCTACTGCGCCCCAACAACCCGGGGGTTCCTCCTGTGCCCCCGCCCACCACTGGAGGGAGGCGAGATGGTGCATTTGGGAGACTCTTAGCCCCCACAGTTGGTGTGAGAGCAACAAAGTGGCCTCTGGGAGAGAGGAATGTGCCCTCGAGGGCGTCAGAAAACCCTCAGGGACAGGATATTTTCAAGAATGGGGATTTTGAGTTAAATTAATTTTCTAGTTAACTGTAGTGACTAACACTGTGACTTTGACCTTTCAATTCACTGAGCCTGGTTTAGCTCATCTTAAAAAAAGAAAAGGGGACTTCATGACCCTGGAGTTCTACCGGTCTATGAATTGGACACAAAGCATGATTTTGTTTCAGCCTTTGTGGATAAAAAACTTAGAATGTCTGGGTTTATGATACCACTGTAGCAAAAAATGTGCATGGGCTACAACCAAGTGGCAGTGTGTGTGTGTGTGTGTGTGTGTGTGTGTGTGTGTGTGTGTCCTGAGGGGTGGGAGTGGCTTAGGGCGCCAGAGTCCATCTCAGGGACTCACTGTGTGACTTGGGGGAAGTTACTCAATCTTTCTTGGCCATAGTGTCTCCATCCCCGCCTATGGGACGAATAGCCCTCACCTTACAGCATTGCTGTAGGGGTAATTGTAAATGATCAGTAAATGGTAACTGTCGTATTTTTATGGTTTTGGGGTCAGTTGCTCAAAGACTATTTTTGATCATGTAGGTAGGGTTTTCTAGTAGTGGGACCCCTTGTGCAGTGTGGTTTTTGAAAGCAATCTCAGTGCTTCATGATGCTGATTCCATTTGGCACTAAGTATGTGTGAATCTACACTGAAGATCTACCATGTTGGTTTGTGCTGTTTTTTATTGTTGTTGTTTTTTTATTTCTTTTTACTGATTGTTTCCATCTTTCTCCTAAAAATGAAGTCTAGCTAAAGCATTCTGGCTAATTTAATAGTCTAGAATAGTTGGGCTCTAATAAGTGGATGTTTTTATTACATGAATTGTGTACAGGCATCTTGCCATTTATTCGCAGATAAGTGTTCGAATTAAAAGCTAATCAGAAGCCAATAGCCACGAAGAGGGCTCTGCAGCAGGCTTTCCCTATATTGTTCCTTTCTTCCAGCTAAGTTTCTCTTCATCTCTCTCTTTCTTATCTTTCCACGACTCTCTTTCTTTTTGTGTTCCTTCTCCTTATCTCCTGCTTACAGTGCTCTCTTCGTCCCAACCCAGCACTGTGTATTGGGCGGTATTTTGCTACTTCTTTACCACTTCTTATTCTTTCCCGCCTTCCTTTCCTTTTTATTTTCTATACGTTTACCTCACTGACCCACAGGACCGGTGATGGAGGGGTCCCCTTTTCTTCAGGATAAATGCTGGAGGGGCGGGTGGACTTCCCTCTGAGTGTAGGCAACGGACTTGCAGCTAACCACTGGGCGGATTTCCGGCTGACGGCTGACGTCAGAGATTCCAGCCGCTCAGGATTTAGTCACATCAGACTGAGCACTAACAACTGTCCAAGGTCACAGTGACTCCAGGGCACTGAGACTCTAACCAGCCCAGGGAAGAGGGAACCAGAGTAGCGTTTGTATTTGATTAAAAGGACAAATATTGCATCTGGGCTGCCTGACCCGAAAGGATTAAAAAAAAAAAAAGGCGAAATTGACCTCTGTCCCAGTTTTATCATCTACAAACCCAAAAAATGGGATTAAAATAATTGATATATGCAAGTCCTTGGCCAAACACGAACACCAGCTGATCTCTAATATTAACTCTGACCCCCATCCAAATCTGAGTGCTAAGCGCATCTCTACCAGTTATCAGCTGCTAACCTTGGCTAAATTACTTAATGTTTTCACATTTCAATTCCCTCTGTAAAAAGATGTGACACCTATACCTTTTTTAAAAATATGTTTTAATTGTTAACACTTTATAGATGTCTCCCCTTTCCCCCTCTTTACCCACCTCCATCCAGCCTCCACCCCCGCCCCCACCCCTTGGCCATCATCACCCTGCTGTCTGTGTCCATGGGCTTTGCATATACGGCCTGTGGCTAATCTTGTCACCTTCTTCTACTCAGTCCCCCCACACCCCACCCCTCTGAGAAATGTCAGTCTGTTCCATGCTTCTATGTCTCTGGATCTATTTTGTTCGTCAGTTTATTTTGTTCATTAGATTCCACATATGAGTGAGATCATGCGGTATTTATCTTTCTCTGACTGGCTTATTTCGCTTAGCATAATACTCTCCAGGTCCCTCCATGTTGTTGCAAAGGATAAGAATTCCTTCTTTTTTACAACCTCATAATATTCCACTGGCGACACCTATATCTTGTATAATTGTAACCGGGATTAAATCAGATCACATGTGAAGTGCATTCGGGGTAATTTGAGGTTTCTGTGCAGTTTCTGCCGCTTGGCCTGGGGTTTTAACACTCCGGTGTGGGGTGAATTTCCCGCCAAAATATAAGATGGCTCTGTCTTTTGGTTTTGTTCCATCCACCAAAAGGGTGGATTACAAACAAATATTTGGTAATACGCAGTTACAATCGGCCCGAGTTTACATGTTTCCCGCACTCCACCGCAAATCTATATGAACCGAGTTAAAGACGGCTCCCGCGGAGTACGCGCAATTCACGCGAGCCGACTTAACTCGTTTCCCCCACTCCAAGTGTTAATATTTCAGAAAAGCTTTGTTCATGTTGAGAGTAGTTTAGGGTCAGTTTGGCTCCATGCCCTACCCTAGTCCTCATGCCTTGACATTAATTGATAAGATAATGAACCTCTCAATATTGTGCTATGCACCACTGCTCTCAGCACCCATAAATCCACACATACTTGGCACCCCCAGATTCTTATTTGGCTCACTAATGACTTGAGTTGTCCACTATGGAAGAAAAAGTTAAAAACTGCAGGCTCAAACCCATTTTCATACTAGGTCTGTTAAGAGCAGTGGGTGGCAATTTTGCCTCCCAGGTCATTTGGAAATGTCTGGAGACATTTTTGATAGTCACAACTTGGGGTGGGGTGGGGTGGGGTGGGGTGGGTTGGGGTGGGGTGGGTTGGGGTGGGGTAGCGTCGGGTGTGCTACCCTCCACAATGGCAATCGTGCTGAGGTTGAGGAACCCTTGCTTAAAGGTAGCCAGTCAGACGAATCATTTTGTGAATAGGGGATCCCTTTTGGCTTTAGTATCTCACTACTTATTAATCCTGAAAAATGTCTGGCTAGAGAAGGCATTCAAAGGCATTGAAAACATTTTTAAACTGAGCTGCTGTGATGCACTGAGAGAAGCATGTTTGCCTCTGGGACAAAAAGCTCTGTAGCCTCTTGCAAGCCAAAAAAAAAAAAAGTGCTCAGGGCTTGCTATTCAGCAGCAAGAGAATCTGTCCATAAAAGGGATGGACTTTGCTGCCCAGAGGGATTCCCTGCAAGGGTTTCCCTTGTGAGCTCAAAAGTCACTGGAAAATGGCAAGGTTGGCCACCTTCACCAAAGAGTGCTTATGTTCCCCTGGAAGTGAGAGCGGACAGGCCGCGGGGAAGGGAAAGGACTCTCGCCCTAAAAAGGGGTTGTTTGGGCACCATCGTGGATAGAGCAAGTAGACAGCTCAACTGGGAAAGGCCCTTGAAGAAGCGGCCTCGGTTTTTTTCCTCAGCAGAAGCCGAGAGGAAGGGATCGTGAGGGGAGGGCGCCTGGGGTTCTACACTAGGAAGACAAGGGTCGGAACCCCAGCTCCTCCAGCTGCCTGCTCTTTGGGGATCCAGGACAAAGAACGGAAAATAACTAAACTTACTGCCCGCCTACCGCCGGCCAGACCGACTGCTGGTTTGGCATATACAGTACAAATTCACTTTACTTTTCCAATAGCACTTTGAAGTAGCTTGGCCAAGTCAGACAGTCAGTAGCTGGCTAAGCCACCCGAGGTTTGCTTGACTCCAAAGCCATGATTTTCCCACTATCCCACACTGTTTTCCCCAACCCTCAGCCTCTTTGAGCCTCAGTTTCCTTGCTTGTGAAATGGACGCAGTCTCATCCTCTCAAAAGGGTGTTAAGGTAAATTTGGAGCAATCTCTGGTCTGTAGTGGCCCTGGCCTCCAGGGGGCGCTCAACCTCCTCCTGTCTACCTCCCTCCCCTCTTCTGCCCGGCTGGTCAGCTTCAAGGACGTTTATCAGCCAAGGCACCCCTGGTGCTGAGCTTAAGGCCCTGCGCCCTTCCAGGGGCTGGCTTCTGTCTCCTCCTCTTTCTCTCTGCGAAGCCACAGTCAACTCCCTTTGACTAGGAAGTCGCAAAGGCGGGCGAAGTCAACTCCCTCTCCCGGTGGCCTCCCTTTCCCCTTCCACTTCTGAGGACAGTGCGATTAAGTGGCCCAGGGCTTGCTCCTTAGAATTGGGAAGCCCTGCTACTCCTCACCATTGTTCTCCTGGGCCGCTGGCCTGGCCTGGACCCCTGTGGCAGCCCAGGCAGCTCATCTGGAGGCCTCAAAGCAAGTCTCTTTCCTTGCTGGGTGGAGCCTTTCCTCGGCCCAGTATTTTTGGACAAAGGTGTAGAAATGGACGGGGACAGACCTCCCCAGGCCTCTCCCCCATGGAACAAAAGGAAGCCTTCCCGGGCTCAGCTGGCTCCCTAA
>NW_005881640.1:0-5670 GCF_000147115.1 Myotis lucifugus | reverse complement strand
AAAGCAAATGAAGAGAGTGCGTCTACGGTCTGTGCAAATATCAAATCTAGGCTTTTCTCATTCCCCCATCCTGGTGGCTGTACACCAGAAATAAACACGCTGCATAACGACACGGAAACTGTGAATATCAGACACTAGAATTATCTTGAGGCCGTTCATTGATGCCTGATGTTTACATTTGCTTGACGTTAAACTCGGTGCGGTGCGTGCTGCAGGTATAGATTTACTCTGGAGGAGGCTGCTTCCGCAAGCCACAGCGCCTTATCTGTTTACTTTATCTTATCTTCGTGCGTGGAAGCCATTAGGGAAAGTACATCTGCAGAGTTGAAAGACTCCGGGGGAGACATGGACTCAGCCATAAAGGCTGTCATTCTTCTGAGAAGAAAAGGCGGCAGCCCCATGGTCACAGTCCCCACTGTATGGAGGTAAACATGACATAAAATGAACCACAACTTTCCTTCTCCCCAAACTATCTTTTCACGGGGTGACCCTCTCCAAGGGCAGGGTGTCTCACACTGATCCCTGCTGACTGTGAACATAATGTGATGGAAACACATTACAGGACTCAGACGAAGGGCTCAGTTTTTCCTTACGGGGTTCTTTGTAGAAACACACAGTATGAAGCTCTTCAAAAAAAACAGTTAAAAAATAGGAAGATCTAACAGAGATGCCAACTGGATTATTTTTCTAAGGTCACAAAAATGTAGCTCAGTTAACCAATTCTTAAAGTGTTGTTGTTGTTTTTCCAAGTAAAATCGATAATAAATTAAGCCACTTTGAAATCTGCCTTTTATTCGATCTCATCATCATAGCATTTAACAAATTCTTACAATATGGGTCTAAGGTTTTATACACGCATGCGTGTGCGCGCACACAGGAAAACTATTCTTCATTTTTTATTACCTACACTGCAACTGTTTAAAGATTAAAAGTAGAAATTTATTTTAAGTTAACTCAATATTTCTACAAGAAGTGAAATTTCCATAGTCAAGGCAAATCCTAAATGCCCTAAAAACTTTGTTTCTATGCTGCCAACAGAGATGGCGCAAGTCATGATTCGCTTCTCAGATGGATCCAATCAGAAGAGCATTTTGTTCAAAACCTTTTTCCTGGCTTCTATGGTATACTTTTTCTGTTTATTTTATAGGAAAATGGGATCTCAGAGCCCTGTGTGTTACTGCAATAGCCATTTAACTGTTTTCCCTGGTTTTCTTTTTTGTTGTCGTTAATCCTCACCCGAGGATATTTTCCCATTGATATTTAGGGAGAGTGGAAGAGAGAGGGAAAGACAGAGAGAAATATCCATGTGAGAGAAACACACTGATTGGTTGCCTCCTGCTCTCGCCCTGACCAGGGCCTGGGACGGGGAGGAGCCTGCAACCAAGGTACGTGCCCTTGACCCGAATCAATCTCAGGACCCTTTGGTCCGCAGGCCAAAGCTCTATCCACTGAGCCACACTGGCTAGGGCTCCCTGGGTTTTCTTATTAATCTGCATGCCACAGCTGGAGTGAGCTGGCAGAACTCCGTGCTGCATGTCAGCCTGCTGCCTGAATCCCTTGAAAGCAGCCCGCTAACTAGCAGGTGTATGTGCATGCCTTGCATGTGAAATCTTGGTGTTGAGCAGCTGTGGGACTTGGACACATGACTGAGGGCCTTGTGCCTCAGCGTGCACATCTGTAAAGGAACAACAGAAGTATTTAGCTAAAAGAATGTCTGTGAGGACTGAGTTGGTATTTGTAGCGATGCCTCAGAGCAGCGGCTGGGACGACTCCTGTGGGCGAAGACTGCCCTGCTGCCTGGTACACGAGATAGGAGTGGCTTTACATTTTCATACGGTTGAAAACAATTAAAAGCAGCATAATATTTTGTGACACGTGAAAATGGCGTGAGATTTAGACGTCAGCATCCACAAATAAAGGTTTTTACTGTAGTGGCCACAGCCATTTATTCACAGGTTGTCCATAGCTGCCTTCCAACGAGGACAGAGCTGTGCGGCTGTGACAGCGACCGTGTGGCCCGCAGAAGTTAAACTGTCTGCCATCTGGCCCTTGCGAGCTGAGTCCTGAAGGACGAGTAGAAGTTCATCAATGAAGAGGAAGGCAATAGAACTATCAAAAAATGGCAGCACGGAGTTCAAGGAAATGAAAGTGGTCGTGGCTGCCGGATATGACATCAACACTGAATATGCTTAGATGCCCAGATTCTCCCTGGGGGCCCCATGGCTGCTCTTGAGAAAACTCACATCTCTTTCATGAATATTCATAGCCGCACACTCCAATGAGATGTCTATGCTAACTCCTGTTCACTTCCCCAACCCCAAATATCATGCTCCTGCCATAATAACCATCTTCCAGCTTCTAATATTCTTATTATTCCTTTACTGGGGATATTTTTCAATCCTTCCTCCATTGGCTAAGGGGAGCTGGCTGATTTTTCAACCCTAACTGTCATCTGAATCCCTGGAGAACTTTGAAATTGTGGATGCCTGGGTGCTACATCCAAACTAATGACTACAATGACTGGGGTAGGGACCAGTCATGTGTATGTTTTTCAAGTTTCCCAGGCGAGTTGAGTGGGTAGCCAGGGTTGAAACCTGGTGCATTCATACTTGACCAACCTTCTGATCTCAACCCAAGCCTGACTTCCTTCAGGAAATCATTACTTATCCCTCCCAGGCTGGGTTATGGGACCGTCTCAAATGACCCCACGGACCCTATATTCCCCTTGGATAACTCCACACTCTACTGGGTTGGCTTGCTTAATTATCTCATTTTCACTCTAGGCTGTATGTTCTCAGGCACAGTATATGTCTAAATTATGATCATGTTGTCCTGTTTCATACTTATACCACCTAAAATTTCCTCTCTCTCTCTCTCCCTAAACTCCTAAACTTGTAATTCATTATTTAATGTTTGCCTCCCTCGATGATTGTAACCCTCTGACAGCAAGTCTCAGCACTATTGACATTCACTATAGTATTCATAACCAACATAGCAACTGGCACATAGTAAATAATCAATAGTGATATATGAATGAATGAATGAACGAACGAACAAATGAACCAGCAGCTACGTCCTGCCTCAGACCTGAAGCTTCCTTCCCCCCAGGCTGAGGAGGAGGGTCTGGAAGTGACTGTCACAAACAGCGCCATGACGAGCTTCCCAAGAATAGCTGCTCCCACCTGATTCAGGGGCGGCAGGAACACGGGTCCGAAGAGGCCTTTCTAACGCACGTACTTTCCAGGGGGTCACTTGCCCATACCTTGCACCTCACACCACAGGCCACATGTGAAGCACATCATAGAGAGAAATAAAAATAAGATGAAACACAGAAAGAGTTACACACCCTCCCAGACCCAGGCCTGGAGTGCTCTGCTGCCCTGAAGTGTGGCCAGCCAGGAGCGCTCTGTGTTTGTGTGGTAGTAGGTGCAGGGCTGATCAAACCTGAGCAAGAAGAGACCCAATACCCTCTATATTTCCAAATCACAACGGCTCCTAATACAGAGTAAAACTCAGGATTCCCCCAAGCCAGCAGCCAGACAACAATTAAGAGCTCAGTGTCTGCGGCTGGAACTTCCAGTGTCTAGCACAAGCCCAGGACCTATGATCAGCGTGACACTGGGTGAGACACTTACCCCACAAAGACCTGGCTTCTTCAACTTAACCTCATTTTGAGAATTAAATGACATAAGGCACTTTGACCTTTGACACCTAGTAAGCATGCAATAAAGTAACATCAGAAGGCATTGTCTCTTCAAAATGCCCCCCTTTGGAACATCTCTGCCAGTGCTAGTGAGCGCACCCAGCGGTACCTTCCCTCATTGCTGTTCTTCCTTCCTCTGCAGCCCTGGGACCCTCTTCACCGTGGAGCAGAGGACTGGACATTTTCTCTCTTGGAAGGTCCATGACGTGTCATCCATGAAAACTGCAACACGAGCAACCTCCCAGCATGCTTTTATTTTTTTTAATTGATTTTATTGATTTGTTACAGAGAGTAAGGGAGAGTGATAGAGAGTTAGAAACATCGATGAGAGAGAAACATTGATCAGCTGCCTCTTGCACACCCCCTACTGGGGATGTGTCTGCAACCAAGGTTCATGCCCTTGACCAGAATCAAACCTGGGACCCTTCAGTCTGCAGGCCGACACTCTATCCACTGAGCCAAACTGGTTAGGGCTCTTTTTTTTTTTAAATTGATTTTTAGAAAGAGGGAGAGGGAGAGAGGGAGGAAAGGAGAGAGAGAGAGAGAGAGAGAGAGAGAGAGAAACATCAATGTGAGAGTGCAACATCGATTGGTGTGACTCCTACTAGGGATTGAGCCCGAAACTGGGGCATGTGCCCTGAACGGGAATCAAACCAGAAACCTTTTGGTGCATGGGACAACGCTCACCCAACTAAGCCACAGCAGCCAGGGCTTCCCAGCATGTTCTTATGTCATCCTAGGTACGTATAACCCCAGGAGGCCTCCTGGAACCGTAACAGCTTAAACAACCCAATGAGTCTCATATCTATGTTTTCATGCTCACTCTCCAATGCCACCCTTGACATGAATACGCTGACATCATTAGCATTTCCCCTTTTATATAATTTTTATTGGCATTGCATAGACATTAATATAACTGTACCTTAACACAGTAACCCTGATATGAGCTATGTATTAAAAAGTCTTAAAAAACCAATATCATAGTGTCTTTCCTCTGGTACTATTCCTTCATTTATTTCAAACACATACATGCTGCACACCAGCCTTGTATTATCAACCAACATGGAGTATTAAGAGATAAAATGTATTGACCTGTATTCTCCCATATGTAGAATGTATGGAAGTTCATCTTTCAATGACTGTATGGCACAAATAATATCCATGGAAATCATATACATTTCCTATGTCCCAACACAATTTTTTTAGCAGAAAAAAAAATTTACCAGATTTTTTGGGTGTCTTCTGTAATCTAATCTTTGTAGTAAAAAAAAAAAAAGTGCAAAATGAGAGAAATAAACTGCTGGGAAACATTAGCAAACTGTAAGCATGTAAGAGTAGAGTTGTACAGTTTACATTAATGGCCAGTGTTTAGAGTTTATTTTCCCCCAAGGGATTCTGTAACAAATTTAAATGCTTTTTCCATTTTAAGCCTATGTTTAGAGAATATATTTCCTACAGAAAACACTATGAATATAATAAGTATAAGCATCCCAAGGCTCAAGGGCATCTTGAAAAAAATGAGTTTTTGATATTCAAATAAAGAATAGCATCAAACTGAGAATGACTTGGACAAAGACAATATGAAACAGAATCCGGGAGTTGTAGCAATTTTATGGTTAATTTAATCAAACCAAACACCTACCAGGCCTATTGGAACTAGCATTTCAGAAAACGATTAAATGTAAATATACAACTCCCTGAAAATGCCATTTTTTAAAAAAATAGTTACATAGTGAAATTCAAAACTGGAAAGGTCATGGGGAAAAATACATAATGAAATATAGGGTGTGGCAAAAGTAGGTTTACAGTTGTTCATATGGGAAATAATATGATAATTAATCCATAACAATACAAGAATAAACTCTGTTTCACATACACCTGTAAACCTACTTTTAAAAAAATATATGTTTTTAGTGATTTTAGAGAATGGAAGGGAGAGGGAGAGTGAGAAACATCATCAACAGGCT
>NW_005881639.1:0-5671 GCF_000147115.1 Myotis lucifugus | reverse complement strand
GAAAGTCATTGGGGGATATATTTAAATTTTTTTTCTTGGGTAGATACGTAGAAGTGGAATTGTTTGGTCTTTTTTTTTTTTAATAGACTATTTTTATTTTTTAAATATATTTTATTGATTTTTTACAGAGAGGAAGGGAGAGAGATAGAGAGTTAGAAATATCGATGAGAGAGAAACATCGATTAGCTGCCTACTGCACATCTCCTACTGGGGATGTGCCCACAACCCAGGTACATGCCCTTGACCGGAATCGAACCCGGGACCTTTCAGTCCGCAGGCCGATGCTCTATCCACTGAGCCAAACCGGTTTCGGCTGTTTGGTCTTTTGACAAATTTATGTTTAACTTTTCAAGAAACCAAGACATTTGCCCAGCTGGTGTGGCTCAGTGGTTGAGGGTTGACCCATGAACCAGGAGGTCATGGTTCGATTCCAGGTCAGGGCACATGACCTGGTTTCGGGGGTCCATCCCCAGTAGGGGGTGTGCAGGAGGCAGCCAATCATTGATTCTCTCACATCATTGATGTTTCTATCTCTCTCTCTCCTTTCCTCTCTAAAATCAATTTAAAAAATATTTTTTTAAAAAGAAACTTTTTCGCCCTAACCGGTTTGGCTCAGTGGATAGAGCATAGGCCTGGGGACTCAAGGGTCCTGGGTTTGATTCTGGTCAAGAGCATGTACCTTGGTTTCGGGCACATCCCCAGTGGGGAGTGTGCAGGAGGCAGCTGATTGATGTTTCTAACTCTCTATCGCTCTCCCTTCCTCTCTGTAAAAAATCAATAAAAATATATATATTTTTTTTTTAAAAAGAAACTTTTTCAAAGTGATAATACCATTTTAGATTTCTACCAATGATGTATGAAACTTCCTGTTTTTCCACATTCTTGACAACCTTTGTTACTGTCTGGAGTTTTTAACATTTATTTAATAACCATTCTAGTGGGTATAAAATGGCATCTCCTTGTATTTTTTAATCTTCTTGTATTTTTAATTTGCATTTCACTAATGACTAATGATGTTAGGCATCTTTTCTTTTTTAATTTATTTATTTGAGAGAGAGAGAAAAAAACACATAAATTTGTTATTCCACTTATTTATGCATTCCTTGGTTGATTCTTGTATGTGCCCTGACCAGGGATTGAACCCTCAACGTTGGCCCATCGGGACGACACTCTAACTCAGTGGTTCTCAACCTTCCTAATGCTGCGACCCTTTAATACAGTTCCTCATGTTGTGGTGACCCCCAATTTCATTGTTACAAATTGAACATAATTAAAGCATAGTGATTAATCACAAAAACAATATGTAATTATATATGTGTTTTCTGATGGTCTTAGGCGACCCCTGTGAAAGGGTCGTTTGACCCCCAAAGGGGTCACGACCCACAGGTTGAGAACCACTGCTAACTAATTGAGCTACCCGGCCAGGCCATAGACATCTTTTCATTTGCTTATTGGCCATACCTGTACCTCATTTGGTGAAATGTTTATTCCAGTCTTTTGTCTTATTATTGAGTTTCAAGAGTTCTTTGTATATTCTGGATACAAATTCTTCATACATGTGTTTTGCACATATTTTCTCCCCATCTGTCACTTGTGTTTCATTTCCTTAATGGTGTCTCTTAAAAAAAATGTTATTGACTCTGGCCAGTGCGGCTCACTTGGTTGGGTGTCATTCAGTGCACTGGAAAGTTGCCAGTTGGATTCCCCATCAGGGCACATGCCCAAGTTGTGGGCTTGATCCCCAGTAGGGGGCTGACTGAGGTTTTGCTCTCACATGGATGTTTCTCTCTCTCTCCCTCTCCCTTCCTCTCTCTCTAATAACAGTTTTTAAAAATCTTTAAAAATTTTTTCAAAAGGTTATTAAAGTGCACTTCACATAACATAAAATTAACCATTTAGAATTGACCAATTCAGGCCCTGGCCAGGTAGCTCAGTTGGTTAGAGCATCGTCCTGATACACCAAGATTGTGGGGTTCGATCCCAGGTCAGGGCACATACAAGAATCAATGAATAAATGCATAAATAAATGGAACAACAAATTGATGTTTCTCCTTCTCTTCCTCTTTCTCCCTCTAAAAATTAATTTTAAACAGTTTAAAATTGAACAATTCATTAATGGTATCTTTTGAAGTACAAAAATATTGAATTTTGATTATCTAATTTATTTTTTATTGGATATCAATTTATGGGTAATGCTTTTGATTTCATATTTAAGAAATCTTTGCCTAACCCAAGGTCTTAAAGACCTTTCCCATGTCTTCTAAAAATGTTATTGTTTGACTCTTCTCTTTAGGTTCCTGATCTATTTAGAGTTATTTTTGTGTATTGTGTGAAACAGGGGTATAGTTCATCCTTTCACATGTGGATATTTTAACATATGTATTTATTTTATTTTTTTAACATTGATTTTAGAGAGAGGAAGGGAGAGAGGGAGCGAGAGGAACATCGATGTAAAACATGGAATGGTTGCTTCCCTCACAGTGCCCCGATGGAGGATCAATCCTGCAACCTGTGTTTGTGCCCTGACTGGGAATCGGTTTGTTGTATGGGACAATGCTCCAACCAACTGAGCCACCTGGCTAAGGTGAACATATGTCTTTTAAATTGGAATACATGTGGTCAAATTGTCTTCCCACCACACAGTTGGCATCACAACAGTCAGCAGTGAGCCTGGCTGTTTTTTTCACACCCTCGCTAACACAACTCAGATATCAAACTTTTTGTTCCTGACCAATCTGTTACTGGCAAGACGATGAGACCTCGGTTCCTGTCTTCTTGAAGGAAAGATTTCAATCAAGAGACAAAGTTCAGAAAAGCAAGCAAGAATTTATTGACCACAGCAAAACACGCTTAGGACAGTGAAGCAAGGAAGGGCATAGAAGAAGCAGCAGGAGAGCCTAGGATGGGCTGCTTTGGCTCACGGGGAAGTCAGAGACAAGGGGGCCTTGGGGACAGGTTCAGAGGTCTAGCCTAGAACGAGCTGCTGCTGCTGCCCATTACTCCTCTGGTTGCAAGTCTTGTGGGTCCCTTGGACTTTAGGAGATACATGCCTATGGGCGGGGGGGTGGGGGGGGAGGGAAAGGGATGGCACAGGTGGGCTCCCTGGAGGGAGAGCATGCTGGGACCTTAGTTTTGCAGGGGTTTTAAAAGTTGGTTGTTTAGGGGAGGTTTAAGGGGAGGATCAATAGAATATTCATCAGCTTTATGCTGATGTGCCAAAATGAGATTCATTCCCTTAACTTCATCTGTCCTTGCATATGGTGGCACAAATGGCATTAATTGGATTTCTGCTATCGAACCTGGGACCCTTCAGTCCGCAGGCCGAGGCTCTATCCACAGAGCTAAACCGGTCAGGGCCCATTTACTCTTTTTTAAAAAAAATATTTTTATTGATTTCAGAGAGAGGTAGGGAGAGGGAGAGAGAGATAGAAACATCAGTGGGAGAGCATCACCGATCCACTGCCACCTGTACATTCCCCTACTGCGGATCAAGCCCATAACTGAGGCATGCACCCTGACCAGTAATCAAACAGTGACCTCTTGGTTCATGGGTCGATGCTCAACCATTGAACCCCACCAGCCGGGCCAAACCATTTATTCTTAAGTGTCCTTGGTTTTGGGAAGATAGGATTTACTAGGTGGCTGCAAACTGCTGTTTAACTAGTAGTTTCCCTATTCTGCTTGTTCTGGATTGTCCTAGCTTCTTACTATCTTATAACAAATCTAATAGTGAAAGCATAGCACCTCAATAGTTTTAATTTGCTAAATTCCTACTTTAGCCACATCCTAAGCATTTTCTGTGAAATGAACAGCTGAATGCATTAGTTACCTACTGTTTCAGGATACACACTAAGAAACAAAACTACTAAAATTAAAAAAAAATTACCATACAATCTACCAAAATATTTACTGGTAAAATGATATGCCATCTGGGATTTGTTTCCAAATAAGCTATCAGTTAAGGTAATGGATGAAAGCTATTGTTAATAAGTTGATATTTGATGCTGGGTGAAGCTTGAAATTCACTATACTTATGTTCTTTTAGATAGTGAAATTTTTCATAATGAAAAGGTATTTTTTAATGGCCATTTATGGCACCACCTAAAATCATCTGTGTACATCCATTAATACACAACCCCTTAGAACAGCGGTTCTCAACCTGTGGGTCACGAACCCTTTGGGGGTCGAACGACCCTTTCACAGGGGTCGCCTAAGACCATCAGAAAACACATATATAATTACATATTGTTTTGTGATTAATCACTATGCTTTAATTATGTTCAATTTGTAACAATGAAATTGGGGGTCACCACAACATGAGGAACTGTATTAAAGGGTCGCGGCATTAGGAAGGTTGAGAACCACTGCCTTAGAAGATACTGGCTTCAGGGTTAACACAGAGGGCTCTAGATTCAGACTGACCAAATTTCAATCTTGCTTCCATCAGGTACTAGCTGATCTCAGGCAAGTTGTTAAACCTCTCTGGGACACAGCTGCCTAACCTGAAAAATGAAGAGCTAAACTTACTATTGTTCTGTACTGGGTTAATGTTCTCTCGTTTTATGGTTCCCACAACCCTAAGAGGGAAAAGTATATTAGTCTTGTTTTACAGATAAGGAAACAGCTTTAATGCAGATGTCTGGACCATTAGACCTTGAGGGACCTGCCCCTCTTCCCTCTAAGTTTTGATTGTCCTCAAGGACTGGAAACAAGGTCACATATTCCTTTGTATTTCAAGTTACACTTTGTGCCACCTCGGGAGAAGTTTACTTGAATCTGGGATGAGTTCTGAGATTCTCAGGAGCGTTTCTGGTCTGACACACCTTCCTGGCTTGCATATTGCATAAGGTGACCTGGATGCTTATTTCTTGATTCTATCTTTGCCTGAGGAATTCACAGGCATGACTTTAATTTTTTTTTTTAAAAAGATGTTTAGGGTAGACATATCCAATAAAAACTGTAGGTAAGAAATGATCCTGATGTGCCGTCTGTAGAGATGGGTCCATGGTCTTTCCTAGGGGAAGGACAACTTTAGCTTTGAAAGCCAGGAAAAGGGGAATTGAGGATAATGAGCAGGACTAGATGTTCTGACACGCTGTTTATTTTCTAATGAAGTTTCTCAGTCCTGCAATTGCTTGTCTGACTTGCATTTCTCCCAAAAACTGCAGGAGGAGGTGCAGAGAGAACTTTATGGCTATTTATTTATTTTTGATTTTCAGAATGTGTTAAGAAAGCTGTCAATTTGAACAGGAAAGAATGTTTATTCTAAAAAATAACATCTAGCCCGGCCGGAGTAGGCTCAGTGATTGAGGGTCTACCCTTGAACCAAGAGATCACCGGTTTGATTCCTGATCAGGGCACATGCCCAGGTTGCGGGCTGGATCCCCAGTAGGAGGCCTACAGGAGGCAGGCAATCAATGTTTCTTTCTCTCTATCCCTCTCCCTTCTTCTCCCTCTAAAATTAATAACAACATTTAAAAATAAATAAAAAAATAACACCTAGGCTTTGCTAGATCAGAAAGTACTTGCAAAGGCAGCCTGGGAGACCTTGTACCTACCTGGGAAGCTCTGCACATCCTTAGAATCCCTGAATTCTAAACTTTATTGCACAAAAGGCCACTTGGAATGTGTATCCAAACCCTCCAGTCAAAACCACTTTTTCAAACCTGAA